>NC_062523.1:13955719-14203219 GCF_022655615.1 Tachysurus fulvidraco
CATGTGTGGATGGGGCTCAAGGTGGAAGGCAGTATAATTTAAAAACAGAAAATTCTCTCTTGCTTTTTCTCACTCTTGGTCCTAAGGCAACAGTGTACTTGAAGAAATGGTAGAAAGATTTAGTTTTGGCAAACAGTGCTGACATTCCTATTTATCTCATGTAGAAAATAGTGAATGAAAAATGAAATTAAAAATCGTATTCAATTTAAAACAGTACACTCAGTTTGAAGGCCTACACTTTTCTGTACATAATTTTGAATATAAAATAGTAAACCCAGGGTAAGTATAACATCAGCTGTTGTATCTCAGCATGCATTAAATGGCTTTCAGGATGGTAAAAAGCTGGAATTGTATTTATTTTTTGTATTTATAAACTGTTTATTTAGAAGAGTATTTGGAGAGGTTACATCAGCATGCACTGCCTAAAAACCCACTGTCAAACATGCCAAAATCCTGAGAAAACTGCCCCCACATAGGCTAACACTCTCTCATTCTTTCTCTCATACTCTCTCTCACACACAGAGGCACAAACACAGCTGTCTTTCTCATGCACTCAGCACTCAAGAAAATAATGATCTTCCCCATCCCCTGTTGAGCCCAGAAAAGTCTCTGGAGAAATCACTTTCTGTTAAGGTGCTGCTCTAGATACTTTGAAAATGGAGAAAAAAAACCCTCTCAAATGAAGATGTGAAATGTGAAACAAAACAACACACTCACTGCATATATCCAAAACAAATTGGCATCAGAATCTCTTTTTCACTGAGGTTTAAATTGCACAAATCTGGATTGCTGCTGGCTTTGCAGAAATCACTTTAAAAATGGAGAAACAGGTGAAAGAGTGGAGCTAGAGCACATCACACATTTACTGCAGATGGGCTTGAGAGGCTCTGGTTATGTTAGGATGAGCATAACATGATATTCATGGTAACAGAATGTATATTTAGCCCCGGCTAACCCTATGAAATAGTCAGTCCTGACACCCAATCCCAGCGTCCAAAATCTCTAAAAGAAAACTAAATATAACTGTCTCAAGTGACAAAAGAGCAGGACAAGGACCAAGATGACCTACATCCTTAACTCAAGGCCATATGGTTGCTAGCTTGCAAAAATGTTTGGGGGAAAATCTGTTGATATAAGATGACATGAAAATATTCAGATCACCGCATCTCAGTGTCTACGCATGCAAAGCCATCACAAACTCGGCACACATGGGAGAGCTGAGAGGCTCCAGCAATTCATCATATATCAAAGGCCTGTGATGACAGCCAGATGCAGAAATAAGACCTTTGATATCACACTGAGAATGTGCACCTACGTGTGACTGACGTTTATCAAAGACGAATCCTTTTAATATCAGTGATTTCATCCTTTCTGTTTGTGATTTCCTTTTTTTTTTTTTATCTCTGGGGCTCGGAAGAGTTAATAAAAGATAAGTAAAAAGAACTGAGCTCTGTTTGTACACAGATTACTCACAGATGACATGCAGTCTGTTTTCTCAAAGCTTTTCCTGATTGTTGATTCACATCATTTTCAGTATATCTCATAAGGGAACAAGTTATCTAAAGAATGCTGTGAATATAGCATAACATTCATATTGCTTTCAGTATTTTTGTATTTGTTGTGTTCTGACATTATGATGCACCGATAGCTTGGGTCTGGCTAGTCAATATAAACGCACTGAATTACAAATCCTCTTCATTAGAATAACTAATCACTTTATGTTGGTCTAAACACAATGTCCATATTTTATTACGGATGTGATTGTGTCCAGACCAACATAAAGTGGATAGTGAAGATAGGTGAATGTATAAATTAATGACATACTGTAGTTTTATCTTAACAAGTGAGTCTCATGGACACTGCTCCCCTGTGGCGAAATGGTGGCATGTCAAATTCTTTCTTTTGTTTACAGAAAACTAAAGTGTCACTCATAAACAGCTACACTTGTCTACAGTACATTGCTGTCACATTAGACAAAATCTATCTGAAACTGTAAACTTACTAACCTCTCATTAAGCATCAAATCATTTCAGAATCATAATACTTCCTTCTCATTTGCAGTAATGAGATGAGATTATTTAATGAGTTGATTTGCTCCTCAGCAAGACGCAGCTGAAAATGGCATCGCTATTCATGATTTTCTTGCAATCACTTACAAATACAACATTCCTCTATTCCATCTATCTTCCCTTTCACATATTAACTTAGACTCAGCATTTGTCTTCATTAAAACACATTGAGTATGACTGCACATTTCTTCTTCTCTCTATAGAACCCATCAATCTGAGGCATGCGTTTAATAAATCCAGGACAAAACATGGAGAAAATACTGTAATAAAGACTCATGAATTTTGTTGTGACCCTGTAGCGCATTGTTCTCAAATTACGACAGCTCTGTACAGGCTTCAGAAAACCATGTTGAACACAAATCAATGAGCAAAAATGATAGTTATTGAGTCTACTGAGCATTTTTGACTGTCGGCTAAAGCTTGTTTGCTGCTGTAGCATTTTCTCCTGTGTAATTACCATCAAGGCTTGTCTGTCCATTAATTTTACTCTGGTCACCTTGCCACAACACAGGAAACAAAATCAATCTTGAGAGAAACAGAGAGGTAGATGAAGTATGCTTCACACGGGGAAAAAAGTAGAGAGAGAGAGAGAGAGAGAGAGAGAGAGAGAGAGAGAGAGAGAGAGAGAGAGAGAGAGAGAGAGAGAGAGAGAGAGAGAGAGAGAGAGAGACAGAGAGAGAGAGAGACAGAGAGACAGAGAGAAAGGCATGAAGGATCAGCTCTCATTAAGATTCATTAATAAGCAAATGACTGGGCTTAGGGTCAAAGAATGTAATCTGGAAGTTAAGCAAATTAGACATGAGCTATCACTAAATATAATGAATTACCACATTGTGACTTAAATCACTTTTCACCAATTAATTCAGTGAGTGGGTGGGAACTCCACTATTTTTTTCTTTTCATGTAATTTATGTACAGTATTTATTGCAGAGTCTCTGGAAAATATGGAATAATAAATACTAATGGTGCATGAATCCTAATGAATCTAATCATTCATTCATTCATTCATCTTAGTAATCACAATGGTGGATCCATAGCCTATCCCAGGAACATGTGACATAAGTTGGGAATACACTGAATGAAGGGCCGATTCATTACATGTTACCATGTGCACTGACACATGGGGCAACTTAAAATAGAAAATCCACCTAGTTTTTTAAAGAAGGGAAGCAAATAGCCCACCCATAGGAAACATGAGGGAAAACTCCACAGGAGCAGTAACCAGAGCACAGTCTGGCCATGAACACAACAATTTGTCCCAAATATCTCTAAAAGTGCTTAGACAAGTGTTTCTAGGAGAAGATGTTGTGCCATGGAGTGTAATCAGTTCTGCCACATTTTGTCTGCAACACTGATCTTTTCATTGGATAAATGGCCTTAGAGGTGACTGGTATGGCTTCTTGGGCATGGAAAACAGTTTTCATGTAATTAGGTTTGCTACTAAGACCTTTCTATATCCTCTTGCGTTTACAGTTTCAACAGCACGGCAGGAGAGTAATGCTTTATTAACAGCCTGTCCTCTCTGAAGTTACGTCTGAACAATTAGTCTATAGAACTAAACACGTACCATGAGTTAGTGCAAAGTCACACATTGTGGCATGTTATTAAAAAATCCCTGATTTGTAGACCAGTATTTGGCACTGCATTAACAGTATTTACAAGAAAGATGCATAGTAGTGCTAAACAAAATTGAGCAAAAATATGTTCTCACTATGAAAGCATGGCCAATTTTGCTCTTTGGACTCCCAGCCAGAGTTGGCTGTGTTCTCATCAGGATTTGAACTTCTAATCTCTTTCTGATAAATACAACAAGCTTTCAGAAGCTTCTAAAGGTTTTGCAATTTCTTGCAAAATCTGCTAGATTTAATCCTGAGACACAATAACTTCATCTCTAAGGTATTGCTTATACAGTATATAACTCTTTAAACACCATTTAGACACACAGATCTGCTCAGTTATTGTCTTGGCAAGAAACTTTGAGAGAAACGAATCCCAAAAGAAAGGCATGCAACTACTGTACTGTAAAAGCCTGTAGTGAAAGGTTTGCTAGGCTTATTTGAGACTTAGAATGATTTCTCATCAAAAACGGTTACATTTTATTAAGATGACTCTCTGCTTTCAGCTCAATGATGGCTTCCGTAATAGGCACAAAACGTATCTTTCCCTCTGCATTAAATCAATCAGAAATAATGTCACTTACTACACCAAAAAGAAATAAGATGTCAGTAGTGGCATTTTAGATTTTTTTCAAAAAACCCATGACAAAAATTATTTTCAAACCCGAAAAGATTTCAGATATACATGTAAAATATGCAACATTTTTGTAGCTACAGTAGATCAATGAGACGAATGCCTTCTTTCTCAGAAGAGATGAGACTTAGGAGTTTCCTTTTTTTCTCATTCACATATTCACTCATGTTGACATTCTTATTTGAGTAAACAACATGAATGAAAGAAACTTTCTTTACTCTGATATCTTATTAATCCCAATTTCCATCACAGTGGCAACACAACACCTGAGCAGCTCTTGTGACACCGATAAACAGCAATGCAGTATTTATGCATGTTCACTTTATCTTTAATTAAGACTTTCTCCACACTCTTGGGACAAGATACTAAAAATATCACAATACTAAAAAAACCTTCATATCCCAGGTGTAGCACATACAGTACATGCATACAGGTGATCTTTCATTTAAATAATAATTAAAAAAACAGCCTTGTCCCTTTTTTTGCTGTTTTTTTTATCTCCTCTCTTACAGGTTTATGTCTTGAGATTATTTGACATATTAGTATTTTTTTTATCCAGGATTATTTTTGATGCCACTCTAGATATGCATGTTTGCCAAATGGTGTTAACTGAACTATAAATGCACCCCACACAATAAAGAGCAATGATATTTAGTGACCTAGTTGTTTTCCATTCAGTGAGAACACTGACATTAAACAGTTTAAGTCATGTGTTGCTTGTGCAGAGAACAGAGTTGTGCTTCCTTTCTATCAGCAGTGCAGAAAGCAGCACACTGCATTTAAGCTCCGTATTTCCATAAACGTTTATATTGTCTTGCTAAGCTGCACTGATTTTAAAACAATATTCCCCCTCCCTTTGCTCCCCTGTGCCTCAAAAGTGCATTTCAATTAAACCTGGCATGAGCGGACATGGGCTCTGCACACTTTACTCCATATTTACATATTTGTATGCAGAAAACATCCAATTGTATTTTCAGGCAATTTAACCAATGAGGCTTTTCCTTTTTCTCTATCAAATTCAAATCTCAGTTGTGCCAAGCAGCTTCCACAGATACAGCCGTGACATGACAGGAAATGGTAATTGCATCCTCATACTGAATATTAGTATGGGTATGAGTTTATAACAGAGTTGTGCTCCTTTATGCACCAAAAATGCATCACTGGATTAAATTCATAAATTCTTAAACCAATCACAGCACAAGGTTCTGCTCCCTTTGTGCAAAAGAAAGGATAAAAACACTGACATGATAACACAACAATCATACAGAAGAAACATTCAATTACACAGTTTTTCCAGAAGAATCTAAATTAGTTCTCATATTAATTTAAGATCCACATGGGAAAAAAGAATCCATGGATTCTAGTGTTAGCAGTAAACATACTCACTGTTCATGAGTTTTCAGGGATTGTTTCTTCCAGTCTCTGAATAGGCCTTTCAGATTTCTAGCAATATCCCTGAATTTCAGACTGTGACCCTGTGTGTGTAAGTGAGAGAGAGTGAGAGCAAGAGAGAGAGAGAGAGAGAGAGAGAGAGAGAGAGAGAGAGAGAGAGAGAGAGAGAGAGCGTGAGAGAGAAAAAGAGAGCAAGAGAGATAGAGATAGAGTGAGAGCAAGATAGAGAGTATTCTGCTATCTAGAGATCGTATATATAGATCTCTCTACTACACTATATATCTTTCTCATATCCTCTCTCTTCTCCGAGAAGAGCGAGAGAGAGATAGAATAAAGAGTTGATTTGGGGCTATTGCAGCTACTCCATTTCTTGATTGAATTTCCATTGTTGGGGAAACTGAATCGCTGTCCCACAGGACACGGCATGAACTATGGAGACATGGTTAAGTATAAAATGGGAAATGTAGATATTGAGAAGGAAGAGATTTACAAAATCTCCTAAATGCATCACATCAATGCATTAAAATTATCATTGTTATATACTTATAAAGCAGAGAAAAATCATTTCATTGCATAATTTTAATTCATTTACTTTCTTGTGCAGTCCCAAATAAGGGCCATAAGATAGCCTTGTCTACCTGACATCTATGCATAATTCAACATCACCTGTGAAATGTGAGGATCGCCTGGTTGTCTCATATTTCTATGTTCTATTCAGGAAAAGCTACAGCTTTTACAGCTAACTGACTCCTAAAAGGACCGAATGAAGCAACTCTACATTCACAGTCAGCCAATGAAAGTAAAGGTGAAAAGACCTCGAATTTGCAGCTGCATAGAGGATGGCTTTCTTATCGGCTGACATGTTATATGTAATACATTTGACGCTTCAGGTTTTCTGAAATGCAAATAGGGTCTGTTGTGTTGCTTCGAGATCGAGCCTGACACCATCATCAGCATACTACAAGCTTCACCTGACAGAGCAAGGACAAACAAGGTCACTTGTATCATAACCATAAATTCCACTCGCACCTAATTACCATAAAGAAAAAAGGCACACAGAGTGGCTTATCTAATGAAAACATGAAATATCTTTCTCACAAATCCTCCGCTATCCCTCACACACACACATACACACACAAATCTTCCTTGCTAAATAAAAAGTCACACAGGTAAATATGTTTAATGCATGCCATTAATACAAATTGCTGCACCCCTGTGGCTGTAAAAAGCAAGCACCGCTCCTGTGAGACACCAATATCATATAATGATTTAAAGTTTTAATGAGCTCCGGGCTTCAGCGATAACACACATTTCCATTTCCATGTCATGCTCTGTGTGCAAATGAGTCATCTAAAAACCAGTTACAGTTCCAAACAGGTATGAGGAGTCATGAAAGCAGCAAGACCCACCCTAGAGAGCTGCCATTTCAGACAGAACAGAGTTCACACTGCTCATTTAGCCAGAATGAGATACAGCTGTGCATGATTAGTGCAGACAGTTTAATGAGTGTGAGGCTGCTATCTGTAGATCAAAAAATGGATCATTTATTTACAAACACACGACTATAAAGTAGGACAGCAGGGTGGCACTGTGGGTACAGATGCCTCCTTCAAACTTAAGGACACTGTTTGAGCGGAGTTTTGTGGGTTTCCATCCATGTAGGTTTTCTTTGTGTTCTGCAGTTTTCTCCCACCTCTATGAGGGCCTTACACCTGTATGAGTAAGAGGGTAAATGTGATTACATGCATAGTGCCCATCTAGGGTTTATTCCCACCTCGTGTCCTGGTTTAATTGTTGTTGTGTTCTTCCGGCTGCTCCCTGTTCAGTGTCACCACAGTGGATCCTGTGGTCCACATATTAGATTTGGTGCATCTTTTTAGCACGGATATGCATTCTAATGCAACCCTTACATTTTATTAGGCTTGGGCTCTTTAGTGGGTAAGCCCCATGCCCAGGAATCAAACTCAGGCCATGGCAATGAGAGTGCAGGATCCTGCCACTGGACCACCATGTCCTGGCTTATTAAAGGAGTCTGACACAATCATAATAATAATAATAAAAACATTTTTAAGGCACACTAGTTCTCCTAATTAATGACTTAGACATTAATTTATTTCAAAACGTTCTTTGAATAGTTCTAGTTCTTAGTTTCCTAATAAGAACATTTTCTAATAGAGAAATCCTCTGGTACACAGGAGCTTTAATGGTTCCCTCAGAGAGACAACTTGAGAATCATTCAGGACTTTTTATTCCCTGCATTTCATTTGTCTTAATCAGACAATAAGGATTATTATCTTTTTTAAGCCACACTATATACACTACAACGACTAAATAAAGCCTATGGTGATTAAATTAAATTGCTGGGCCAGTTATCACGTATTGTACTGTTGTTGCTTTTATAGAAGCCTGTAAATGTATGTATAAACCAGTTTGCAGGAATTGTTGCCAGGCATTATCATGATTACAGGAAGATGGACACAGGTGCAGTTATTTTTCATTGGAATTATTTTTAGCTCCCCTAGTATCAAAGAAAAGAGAGTTACTCGTGCTCGAGTGCTGTAGTAGATTAAGTATGCCAGCTGAATCTCAATGTAAAATGTTTGGAAAATGATATGCTATTCTGTAGTCATTATGTGTTCAGTGGCTTCTTGTTTATGAGACACAGAATGCAAACGTAAATCAAATTGCAACATGCCATCTATCTAGCACTTTGTTTTTGGGACCACAGATGTAGCTGTCTACTAACACTATTAACAGCGGTGTATAGATACAAGTGGTTTTATTACATTCGAGAACACTATTGTATAAAATGCTCAAGAGCCTTTTGTGCTCAAATGTGCACCGTGATGCTGAAATAAATATAATTTTAGTTAAGCAAAAAATCTCTACAAATAATGACTAAATATTTAGACTGGATACAGATTGTGGTGCTTACAGATGAGTTAGAACCAAGGACATTAAAAGGGGTTAACAGTCTCTAATATGTCAGATATGACTGTTAGCCTCACATTAAATGAAGTAACCTAAATTAAAATATAGTTGACTCACTTTTTTTTTTTACATATTAGATGAAATGGCACATCCTTTACATGCGTCTTTATTGGTTCAATTGATTCCAAAAATCCACATAATCTGGTACACATTGATTATCTTTGCTAGATCATAACTTTTAATTATAAATAGCAAAGCCTCAGTGCATGTTTTCATAGGGAAGTGATGCTATTCACATTTAAAATAAAACCAAATTACTGAGTTTATTTATATTTTACAACTAAACAGTGCTGTTACCGACACCCAGTGTTCAGTGGCAGATATTCCACTCAAAGGGATTTCATTTAAATGTTTCCACACACACACACACACACACACACACACACACACACACACACACACACACACACACACACACACACACACACACACACACACACACACACACATTACATTTTTGCGTTCAAACCAGATGAATGAATGAACTTTGACACAGCCATGTATTATTATTCTTGTAATATTCACAACTGAATGACTTATAAAAACAGACAAAATGCTATAAGTAAATCAACAAACCTGCAAGTGTATAAAAACCCAACAACAACCAATAAGCACAAGTGTCATGAAGTATACATGCAAATCTGATACTGTCAAAATGAAATAATCCATCAACACTAAACACATATACTGTACGGAAGCTTGTTTTCGCCTAGATATTAAAAATAATAAAAGATAATTGTGACCTTATATCTTAGAATTGTGACCTTATTTCTCAGAATTTTGACTTTATATTTCAGAATTGCATTATATCTCAGATGTCTGTCTGACTTTAGATCTCAGAATTGCGACTTTATTTCTCAGAATTCTGACATTCTTCCTTGCAATTCTTGTATTTTTCATCAGAAATAAACCATATATTTCATTATTCCGGGGTAATTTCTCAGAGTTACTCATTTTGATCTTGCTGTGTGGCCATGCATAACATTATAGAATATTATTTTAATTATTATTTTATTATTTTTTTATATTTATTTCTCAGATTTAAAGTCAGAATTATCTTTTAAGCATTTACACATTTTAGATGTAATTCTCAGACATTCCATTAAAAAAAATAATTAAATGCTGTGACCAAAAATGTTAACGCACTATAAAATGGGTAAAAAAAAAACAAAAACAAATAAAAATAAATAAATAAAAAACAATGGAAACAACACATGGCTACAAATAAAACGTCCACTGCCTTTGTGTATAGTGTCATTTTTAGCTGTCGCCAGCAGAGGGCAGCATTTAACAGTTTAGCCAAAAGCACAATTTCAATGCTATATTTAGAAATGTAGAAATATGTTTAAAAAATTCAGTACTAATTTTATAGATTTGTCTATATGCAAAACCACAAAGATGAGACAACTTAGGAACGCTACAGCAGTTTTATTGTATGGGGACTAATATACTTTCAGTTGACAATATGTACACACATATATATATATATAAATGCCAGTGGAAATCAACAGAATTGGGGCCCAGGGACTGTTTCATATCCCAGCAGACTTCTCACACTCCCTCTTTCTGACTACAGATTAATATCTGTATTGTACCTGGCCAATGTAAACAGCTTGCAATGTAGATCAGTGTCCAAAAGAGGGCGCACTACACAACTCACTATTTCAGTGGCTAGTGTGCACACTCCATGAACAAACACCACTGTAAAAGACACAGAAGAAGAATGTAATACAGCCAATTACAATGAGTAAATTTTATAAATTAAAAGCAAACACAAGTGCAGTAAGTGATATTCAACATCAGTAAGTGATATTCAACATACAGTTAGATTATCATATATAGAGACTAAACATTTTAACATTATTAATACACAGGTTTTTGAAAAGTTTTTTTTAATATATACAAAGATTAAATATTTTGTATCACTGAAAAGAATAATACTAAGTCTCTTGCTGTTATTTATCAGTACAACCTTCCTTGAAAAAAATCAGACTCAGAATCAGGTTTATTGGCCAAGTGTGTTGACACACACAAGGAATTATGTACACAATGTTGTTATTTGCACTACCATGCACTTCTCACACTTTATGTAATATTTTGTTTTGTGCCATATACAGCAGTGTGATGATGTGATGACTGACAGTTCTGATAATGCAGAACTGTCTTAATAATGCATAAAATTTAATTTCTTTTAAATTCTTAGGTTTGTGCATCACTGATTTTGTGGCTCTTGAAACACTTCTGCATGTTTGGCTCATCCTCTTGTCCAGCATTATGGCCAATTCTAAATCTCCAAGCAGATTTTGGGCTGAAATATCCTGGTATTGTGAATTCCTGGCAGTATTCAGGAAGCTTTGCAAAACGGCAAAACTGATCTACCTTCCAGCAAACTGCCGCAGGACATTAATGATCATTTTTTACAGTGGGTATCAGCTATTTTTACCTTCTAAACAGCTCCTTTGTGACCAGACATGCTGATCGTGTTCATGACCAGAAAGTTTAATAGTTCTGTATGAACACAACACATAATGCCTATTTGTGAATTTTTCTGACCACAAAATTAATTATTATTATAAATGTTATATTATTATTATTATTATTATTATTATTATTATTATTATTATTAGTATTATGTTAAATGTATTCATTTGCATTTATTCAAAACTGTTTATACAGCACATGTTGCAGGGAGACTAAAGCCTATTGTCTGACACCCAATCCCACAATAGCACATTGCACACACATGGGATTTAAACCACCTTCTTTGATAAAATCATTTTTATTTTAAGTAGTTCTACTGTGAATTATTTTACTAGAAACAAATAGTTTTTCCTATTGTATGAATAGGATTTCCTAATGTGTAAACATTATAATTATTACACTCAATAACACACACTCATATTTTGATCGTTTTTCTGAAGTGTGGAAATAATTCTGAAAGGAATTTCTGTTTAAAGGTCCACATTATATAGACCACATAAACCATGTTGTTGAGTTAAAAACCAAAAATGTATAAGCAGAGACAGAAAAACTATTGCATGTTCCCCAAGAATCTTAGAGAAACCTACAAGCCAGTTGCCTTAGAAAAACCTTTAAAAAGTGTAACTAAGCAATTCTATTCCATTTAACTGCAAAGGGGATTTATCTGTAATTATTGTTTACATAATTCTATAATCATAATGTAATATTTAGAAACTTATTTAGGTGTGCATGATGGGCATAATTTGATCCTGAGCTCAAGACTGTCTGCTTGGAATTTTGCATATCCTCACTATGTCCACATCCTCACCATGTCCACATCCTCACCATGACCACATAAGTGTCCTCTGGGTTTTCCAGTTTCCTCCCAGCACCAAGGAACATGTCAGTAGTAGAATGAGCTAAATTTTCCAATTCATGTGAATGAGTGTGTCAATGTGTGTACAGTATGGATCCCTATGATGGGCTAGCATTCCATCTAGCTTGTATTTCCACACTGTTCCCAGTTTTCCAAGGACTCCATCACAACCCCAGGGAATATAAAGTGGTGTATGCTAGAGAATGAAAATAAATAAATAAATAAATGAACATAAGAAATACAAACTTTTCATATTTTTATACATATCTTCCGACAGAACGATGCAACCTCACTCACTCACTCATTTTCTACCGCTTATCCGAACTTCTCGGGTCTCAGGCGTCATCGGGCAGCGAGGCAGGATACACCCTGGACGGAGTGCCAACCCATCACAGGGCACACACACACACACACACACACACTCATTACGATGCAACCTGTAACGAATAAATACCACCCCCAGGGTAAAAAAAAAATTCACCCCAGCTGAGTTGCCAGTTTCGTAACATGTGGGATGGAACTGCAGCAATCTGGCAACATCTCCAGTTCGCTGTTCCAAGCAGGCGACCCCCTAATCCGTGTTGTGATTGGTGGAGCGTGGTCACGTGGCCGGCAGAGCTGTCAGTGCTGCCCTGCCTGCACCATTGTTTCCCCATCAGCCAGAACAGCGCTTGTGTTCCTCAATGCGTCTGTGACCAGGCGCTGAATGCCGGCTGAGTAAAAGCCTCACTGTCACTGAGATCCTTAAACAGCACTCGACACACTTGAAACACGAAGCTTTCTTCATCCGTCGCTGCTGTCAGGTTTATTAAGGATCTGGTCAAAATGAATGGTAAGTGCACGCGCTGGTTTTTATTGTCATGATCATCAATAAATTATGCAATATTGGCCTATTGAGTCTACAAGAAGACTTCATCATCAGCATGTTATCTTGAGATGTAATATCTTGTTAAAGGTGTGTTCTGTATCCATCCCTGCAGCCAGCTATTGTGCATAACTGATGCAATGAACTCTCCAACCCAATGCAGCAAGCTATGGGAAGAAGGTTTAATAGCCCATAGACGTTATTAATTAGACTAGAGGGGTACAGTAATCTTATATAGGTCTGGATTATATTCAAACAATTAAATATAGCATTATGCATGTGCTTCTAAGAAATATATTCTATTTTTATATGCACTAATGACAATTCTGTATATTCTGTTCTTGGGAAGAATACATGTAAGTGTGTGTGTGTGTGTGTGTGTGTGTGTGTGTGTGTGTGTGTGTGTGAGAGAGAGAGAGAGAGAGAGAGAGAGAGAGAGAGAGAGAGAGAGAGAGCTACACTAATCTAAAAATTAAGGAAACACAGACAATAGGTTGATTTAATACATAATAGTGAGTGAATCTCATTGTGAGAACAGGCAGCTGTGTCAGGCAAAGCTCTGCCTCTTTGCCCAATCCCATGGGAATTGCTCTCTCCTGTAATGAGGGAGCATTCACAAGGCCCACGCAGGGTCTCAGGCTGAGACTCTACACATTGCTTTTACCCATCATAGCAGCCCTTAATCATAAATATGTTCTGCTGAGATAATAAAAGATAGTCTGCATTAGATGGTACTGTATGTGCTGACTTTATAAACATGACTATATGAATTGCACCTGGTAGAGAAAACGAAGAAGGAACCAAACTAAAATTAAAAGGATACTATTTTAATATAGATAAAGGGCTTAAATAAATAAATAAATAAATAAATAAATAAATAAATAAAGTATTGAAGAAGGGGACAGTCCCTGAATATTTCCATCCTTGCTGTCATGTTAAACATTATTGAGTGTCTTTCTTTTAAATTGGAGAAGGGTTTGACAGATAGCACAGTGTGTCAAAAACTGTGATGTTGCGCCGGATGTGCATTCATCATGTCATGCGTCATACCTTTTCACTTGCCTTCCAACCTTCATGTTTTATATTTAATAAGCAATTTGTTTCTGTTTGTTTTAACAGAAATTTGAAGTTACTCATATTCTTCTTTTAAGGTAAGTCAAAATCATATTTAATGCATTATCATAATTTGAAATCAATTTGCTCTTGTTCGAGACTGATTTTTGCCTTCACTTTCTGATTAAACTATTCACAACTGTTACAGCTGTAATTAAAGGCCCCCTGGGGTTTCTCAGTGGTGTTTAGTCTTTGAAAAAACGTTTGAAATTTAGTATCTGTTGTTTCACAAATAATATCTCTTTAACTCGTGTTCATCACTCAGCTAAGTGGATTCTCATCTGTCAATACAGATAATTGGCCAGCATCTGAAACCGATGCCTCTTATAGCTGATCATTCTTTTACCAGTCGTTCAGCTTGATACCATGTTTGTCATTAAGAGGAAAGCTGATCTGATGGGTATTAGTGCTTCAGCAGATTGGTTTAGATCCTTAGTGGCTTTCCTTAATGATGGATTGCCATTAATAGGTTTAAAGGGCAGTCCTGGGTATGATACTAGCTTCTGTCATTAGGCTGTCATGCTTTATTTTGAAGTATGTAATGAAGAAGCTTTAGACATTATTTCTATTTAGTCTTTAGGTTTTAACCAGTTCTGTTTTTAACTGCACTTTTTCTCAACATCTTAATTCATCATTTTCTTGTGTGCTATAGTCAAATGTCTTTGAGCACCATCAGATCTGCTCTGTTTGTTTTCCCAAGTGTTTGTACAATGGAACAACTAATACAAATCTATGCTGATGTTGATATAATTATTTTTCTTGCATAATGCTTTAGACATTGTACCTAGACTGTGATTTAATTTACTATCTAATCTACTATCTAACTTTTAGGTTTAATATTATTAGTAATTATATACACTATTACTTATACTCATATATAGCATAGTTGTTTTTTTTTGCAATTCATCAAAGTACATGGTGAAGAATATCATTCTTGAAGAAATTGCATTTTTACTCATTTCAGGTTATAACAATCTACATAATTCAATTCAATTCAAGTTTATTTGTATAGTGCTTTTTACAATTGACATTGTTTCAAAGCAGCTTTACAGAAAATAAACATAGAACAAAAGGTTATTATAAAGAATATTATTTAAAAAAAATCAGTATTAACTGTTTAGTGGTTTAAATATTAGAGTGCAAGAGACATGATCATTCTCAGTGGGCAAAAGGTGTTATACAGTCATGTGGGATTTTGTTGTAGTCCATATTCTGAGGAGAAGTTTTTTGTTTTTTTCTTTGCACTGGTCAGATCAGCATATGATATTTTATGTTACCTAATGTTCTAATATGTTTTGTGGTCAGCCAGAACAGAGCATCTGTAATATATAACTGACAGCAAAATGTGAAATTCTGCTTATTGTGACCATAATTAAATCAAATTCAGAGTAAATGGTTTAACATGGTGCCAGTTGTCTGTAGGAGCGAGGTGAAGTGAGAGGGAGACAGTGGGTCTGAATGTGGCACTGTGCCTCATTATCTGCTTCCATTGTTACTCCTCCGCCAATCCCTTTTTCCCTTCAGCAAGGAATCAGCTGAGTGCGGCAATGCTTCCCAGCATGTACACACATATTCACACACATACACAAATGCTCACACTGTGCAGGAAAAAGGCAGGGATACTAATGCAGAGGTACACATATATTTATCTACAGAGACCCATACTGTACACACTCATGAATAGGTTTATTTCGAAACCTCATATCAATCTTCTGATTTGTATCCTGGACAATATTTCTGTCTCTTTCTTTCTCTTCTTATGACTATATTTATGTGCCATCTGTAAACATGATATAATGTAATTAATAAACCTATATAGTAAAGGTTAATTATAAGTATAAGTAAATTTCATTAACACTGATATATACAGTATGTATGTATATATATATATATATCTTTTTCTTTTGATATGTATTCTTAATTCTAATTCTAAATTCTTCTTCTAAATGCTCCTTTCACATAATGTAAGATGTGCTGTCTTAAGTAAAGTCAGAGAAAGAGATCACTGACTGCTTCTTTGGCAGAAACAGGCAGCTTGCTTTGGAAAAATGCCCTGTGCTGTGCCATACATACAAGCCTTTAGGGGAAAGGGGGTGGGCAAAAACAAAGGATGCAATAATCTGTTTTTAATTTAAGGAACAAAAGACTCTTCTGGGATTAAAAAAAATCTTTTTCCAACCTGACAAGTTCACCATTGTTTTTATGATTGTGATAGCAGCAGGCCAAGAGTGTGTCAATTATATGGACATATTCTTGCTTCATTTTAAGGGAATGCAATATTAATATTGCAGTAACAATTGACTGTATTCACTTGTTTAGAAACATTTGATGTGGTTTCTTTGCAGACTTGTGGTTCAGCATTTTATTTCAGTAACACATCTTCCTTTGTGTAAGTCATTCATATGAAGACGGAAACCTGCTTACCTATGCATATACAGTAGTACAGTGAATAATCGGAGTGGAGTCTTTGTTAATATGATACTGCAGTCAAATCTAGTCTTGATGAAGAAACCCAGGCATTCATTCGTCCTATTTGGTGTGGAACAAAAGGACTCTTAGAGCTCAATTAGAGACTATGGGGGGTTTGATGTGCCCTGTTGGCTTCCTTTCACTGTCTCTGTGTCAGCTCCATATCTCAGAGATTTTCAGCATCTTGCCGGTGGAAGTGGTTGCCATGACGCTTGTTCGGCATGTTTATATGTGCTGCAAGGAGAGCACATGTTATTCAAAGATTCCTGTCTCTAATCCTTTCCCTCTCATATTATTGTAATGTGATTTACATGGTACTACTTTTATGGCATTGTACAATTTAATACCATGTGTTCAGTTGAGTCTTTAGAGCTGTGGTTGCAGTATTAAATACAGGCCGGTTGTTGCATTGAATTACTTTTGCAGTGTTTTGTTATAAAGTGTCGTGCATTTAGTATTTCAGTATAGATGTGACCAAATCACTTCTGCATGGCCCACTGCTCCCCCCCCCACTTCTAATAAGTAACAGAAATCCTCTTTTTTAATTTTCACTGAAATGAGTATAGCAGTAAGTGATTTACTACTGAACAGATGTTTTCATAAACAGGAAACATCTCAGTGCCTCGTCACCTCTCACCCTGTCTGCAGTTAATTACACTACTCTAAATCAACGCATTGAAATTC
The DNA here is from genome assembly GCF_022655615.1 of Tachysurus fulvidraco. Classification (NCBI taxonomy): domain Eukaryota; kingdom Metazoa; phylum Chordata; class Actinopteri; order Siluriformes; family Bagridae; genus Tachysurus; species Tachysurus fulvidraco. The sequence continues at coordinate 13,972,890 of NC_062523.1, forward strand.
AATGTTGCTTTGCAGAAGGCCATCATCATTAAAGGTGTGAGAATATGTCTTTAGAAAGCTGGATAATATACCATCACAGAAGCTGTCATAACATAGTCAGGCTTTAGTTTTGAGAAGAACAGTTTCTATTCCTGTAAAGATTACAGAAATGATTACAATGTCAATATATATTGTTCCTTGATATCAGGCCTAGCAGCCCATACAAGAATAGCTTATTTACATTATACACACAAGACTACAATGTTCAGATGTATTCATGCTATTTAATTTGATTTTTTACTTCATTTAATTAATTATAGCCGCATTACTTCCAAGCATACATTAGGTTTATATGACTTATCTGACTTATGTGTTTGCATCTGACATGTCAATATTTGTTGTTCTTTAATGTTTTTCATTGCTCCTCATATTACCATAAACTTTAACTTTAAATTTTAATTTTAATGGTGAAGAATTCTTACATTTTACATTTCAATAGTTTTTCCTTTTAATTAAGATGACGTTTTTATTTAATGGGAGCCATTTTAACATTTAATATTTTACACATGGCTACCAGAAATAAAACACATGCATCTTAACATCTCTCATTTTCAGAACTAGGTATCGTTAATATTAATTTTTTTATTTCTTTAATTTCTTTCTTTCTTTATATGAATAAAGTGGATACTAGGTGTTTAAATGATCAGTTAAGTATATTAGAATATGTAAATATTAAGTGAAATCATGTTGTGAAAGCATACCTACTACATAAATGCTACAGATCAGTGATGTAATACATGACACTATAATAATCAACTGTACTATTTCTGGATACACTTTTATTCCACATTCATATTTTTCAACACAAAACGAACAGAAAGAGAACCACGGGAAGGACATTTCATTCAGCATTGCCTTTCAATATCAGGTTTAAACATGAAGATGAGCAGACGTGTGAACAAAAGGCAACGTGACTTAGGCTTTGAGTATTTTGATCAGGCCACATTTGTACGCAGACATGTTCTTTGAATTTTATGTTTACAAATGAGGGATTTTATACAAAGTCATTACACAAATGGGGACAATTTTCTTAAAATAATGTTGGTCTGTATTGTTCTTTTCAGATTATTCAGCCTGCTTTCTCTCCCTCACTATCTCTTCTCTCTCATATTGCTATGGCAACCAATTTTAATGTGGTTAAAATAACTGCATGGGGAGACAGTTGCCGTATGTTTATATATTCCAGACCACATCAAGATAGACAACCTGAAGTAATATGGTTGTTAGTCATTCGTGAATTACTATGTATCTAATTGGTGCAATCTAGCATAACTCTTCTGATGTGTCACTAATATTAATCTGACAGATCATTTGTTGAATTTCCTAATTGGATGTTCTGCCTTGTTTAATATTAACAATCAAATCAGTATATGAATTACATTCACAATATTTGTTTTTTTTGTGTGTGTGTTTTGCACGAGTGAGTGTATGCAGTGCCAGTAACTGTGTGGGTCTGTCGCTGTGTAGCTGCAGCTCTTAAGTGTTGAGGGTAACTAAAGTTAACTCAGGAATCTAGGGAACATTGGAATACAGAGTTGTGTGTTTTTTTTAATGCAGACATTTCTGTAACAGATAAATGCTAAGGACTTGTTTCAGAATATATATTACGACACTAAAGCACCAATGACCGAACAATAGCAAAGCAGGCTACCAATTAGTAATGCTAACAGAGCTTGCCTGTGAGCTTGCCTGTATGGAAAATATGCTGAATCTAAACAGATTTTAGAAAAGGCATCCTGTGCACAGCTGGAAATGTGTCCTCTCAGCTGGGAAGCCGGCTAATTAATACACCATCATATCAATCGTAAATATATGTCAGATCCTACTATTGTGCCAGCAAACAATACAGCAGTAATCTGATTCTGTCATCATACAACTTGACACAAGGCGTCTGTATAGGAACAATATGTCAGTTACTGTTAGAGATGAGAACTGGGTATTTCTACTCAGACAATAGCATCACTATTAAGTCTACTTAATTAGATTAACATTAGGTGGTTCACATCAAGGTAAATAAAAAGAATATTTTATGCTGTTGAAATTTTCTGCACTGGAAACATGTACTTGTATAATTCTTCTGTCCCACAGTGATTGTTTGGCATGGATGGCAGTTTAGTCATCTTTTGGTGACACACACTCAGTGTCTCAGCCTACACATGCACTCATCTAATTTTAGACTGCACACACACCCTGGCTGTCAGGTAGCTGCCAATCAGTAACGGGTACCACACCTGGCACTGCTTCAGGCATTTACAGCCTTACTCAGCTCCAAATTACAACCACATCATTAGACTCACTTAGACTGCCGCAGTTGATTCAGATGTGATGTTAAGGATTTTAAGATAATTGTCACTTTCAGGATCAGACAAAAAATGAAAAACATCTTTGTCTGATCCTGAAAGTGACAATTTTGAGGCATATGTGGAACAAGTCCTTTCAGAAGTGAAGTATGAAGGATTTTTGTGTGTGTGTGAATATTTGATCCAGTTTACACAATATGTTATTGAATCCAATCCAAAGAGAGGTGTTTAAATAATTGCAATTATTATTTTTACAATTAACACAAACAAGATTAGCTTCATAACTCTTCTCTGACAAAAACTGTCTGCAGTTTAAATATGAAAATGTTATCAGATCTCAGTTAGAAAGTGAATTAATAATGTGTGTGTGCGTGCGTGCACGTGTGTGTGCCTGTGTGTGTGCGCGTGTGTGTGCGCGCGTGTGTGTGTGTGTGTGTGTGTGTGTGTGTGTGTGTGTGTGTGTGTGTGTGTGTGTGTGTGTGTGTAGACCCAGACAATCCCAGCCTCCCAGTGCTTGGATTAAAGATGAAAGCATTGTTCACTATGTGAGATGTTGTGCATCTCTGTCTACCCAAGCTTCAGCTTCTCCTAAGTTTATTTTTTTACTCTTGGCATGGGAAAAATGCCGACATAAATAAAAAATATTTTTATGAATTATTCAGGGGTGTCTTATGATTGACATGAGGGTGAAAGTACCTGATTATGCCATGACGTACGTGAGAGGAATGTCATTTGGAGTGGAATTAATACAGTTGGGATTTACAACTTTGGGAAGAATCTGCAGTTGCTGAGTGTAGGTATGCTATGGGGTTTTTTCTTGCAGTTTAATTTGTGCCCATTGACCTTGGACTTGGTCAGTGCTGAACACAAAGATACATTCAAAATTCTGATCATGTTATACAAAAAAGGCATTTCCTCTTAGCCATTATCTTAAAACAATAAGGATATATTGAATTGTCCAGGTAATAATCCATTTCTCTAGAACATTCCAGTAGTATTGAATCAATATGACATGATGCTTACTCAAATAAGCTGTAAAGAGACTTTCATTTATCAAATGGCAATTTTCTTAATGCTTTATTCCAGTCAAGTCATTAGCATACTAGGACCTGATAACACTCAATGTTTGTGTTTCACTAACGGTGCATATTTTAATGTCCTTCTTAATTTATGCGTTAACACAAGCCATAATGAGAGGAGCAGCCTGGCATTTATTTCTATTAAGAGTTCAAGACTCTGTGTAACACAAGGGAATATAGTCCGCCTTAATAAACACTACCACGAGACGACAGAGTTCAGATTCTGTGTGTCACTGTAAAGCTTAACCTGTGCCCATGCACAAGGCTGGTGGAGGAATGGAGCTTTTTCCCCCCTCCATTGTTCTGGGTGGAGGATGTGAAGATCAATGCTGGGCACTAGCTGCAGCAGTCTGCTCCGTGTGCAGGATACTGAACAGCAGCCAGCTCTGTCTCGCTCTTTTCATGTATGTGTGTTCGTCTGTGTCTGTGTGTCTGTGTGTTGATGACTAATGCCTTGCCTTGGGCAACAGCAAGTTAACAAATGTACAGAGCTGGAATGAAGCCTCATTTCCATAAAGCACTGAATGTAGTACATTTGCTTAAATGGGCTTCTTTGTCTTTAATTGGCTGATATATTTTTGCTTGTTGGTCCGAAAAAGACAAGTTTTGTATAGTCTCCCAGTTTGTGTGTTTTTTTCTTTTGTTTGTTTGTTTTTTGTATTCTAAGTGATTCATTTTGTTTAATGAAGGCAGTGATTAAGAAAAATTTAATGTAGTTTCAGCAGTGTGTGGGCTGTTGTCTTTTTGAACAATGAGTAATAGCATGCACTTTTTGTTTAAATTGGGATGGGTATTGATTTACAGGCCCACAAATTATAGATTGATTTTGCATTCATGGCAAATCTGATAGACTAGAGACTCTGGAGTAATCTGTCATCCTTTATGGCGTCAGTTTATATCACCTGCTTTTTAGACTTTTTATGCTTTAATATTTATTTTATATAAATTTGAGAAAAATAGAACGTGATACATTTTTATAAAATAAATGGTGCAATATGTTTACTTCTCTGGTTAAATAATTTAATACTAATACCTAGTACACGGTCAAATCACTAACCTTAAAGTAAAAAAAAAAACACGATTATTAATACATGCTGAATTCTGGTAAGTTATTTCTACACTGAGAACACTCAGTACTTTACTGATTTTCTGGAGTGTTATGTATTCGCTATTAGTAAAATTGCTCAGTTGTATAAATGAGATAAATATAAGTTGCTCTGGATAAAAAATGTTCTGCCAAAATGCTAGAAACGTAACATAAAGCATTACTTGATCTTATTGGGTAGTTAGCTAATGGGCTGGCTAATTGATCTGTTAAAAAACAGATAGATATACTGTAGATGTACTTTTTTGATTTCTGAGCTAGCTAGCTAGTGATATGAATACATGGGAACATTTCCAAATTTCATTTTTTCAGGATCTGCCGGATTTTAAAAATGACTGATATGTTCCTATACGATTTGAAGTAGTTTTTAACAAAATCTATTTACCCATACTAGTTGTCTCTCACAGAATACAGCACCTGAATACACACTGTACTGAAAGAGTAAGCCATGACCTTTAATAAATTTCCTGCCTTGGTATTTTTCATGAAGCAGGTCCCATGTACAGTACAGTCAACAAATCTAATGTCAAGCATGCCATGTATCAGCAATGCATTTATGCCTTTTGGAGCCCTTTAGTACTGTAAGTTGCAGAAATCACCAGAGATCTTTAGATTTATAATCATTATAGTGTACGTTTTTGTAGGTTGCATAGATCTACACAGAGACATCCCTTTTCCCCGGAAATCTTCAAAGGAGACCTGGATCTCACAAGTTTGCAGTTTAGGGCTGTTTCTGGTGTGTGTGTGTGTGTGTGTGTGTGTGTGTGTGTGTGTGTGTGTGTGTGTGTGTGTGTGTGTGTGTGTGTGTGTGTGTGTGTGTGAGAGAGAGAGAGAGACACAGAGAGAGAGAGAGTGTGTGTGTGTGTGTGTGTGTGTGTGTGTGTGTTACTGTAGTTATGAGGTTAAACTCTTACCACACTTCTCTTGAGGTGTTAGTGGCCTTTTACACTTAAAGCTCCACTTTTCCTGCCTGTCTCTGCTGCATCTACAGTAGGCCAAGACAGCCGCTCCATTGACGTTTGACGCTTCAAAAAAAGTCTTGCACAGCCATATGGGGAGAATAATGTTTGTGTTGTGCCATACAACAGTAAAACACTAACATTGTAGAGATGAGGTGGGCCATATTGAGCTTTAGCTAAAGCTGGCAGTCCAAATGTTCTTCTACTGAGTTCCTTTTTTGCCTGCTGTCTCTGTTCCCTCTGTTGCTCTCTCTCTCTCTCTCTCTCTCTCTCTCTCTCTCTCTCTCTCTCTCTCTCTCTCTCTCTCTCTCTCTCTCTCTCTCTCTCTCTCTCTTTTTGTCTGTCTGGATGCAGTGTGCCTGTGTGCCTGCTGTACTGTGCAGTTGCCTTGGCTTTGCTAGTTTATCAAACCTATTTTAAACTCTCTTCTGCTGTCTGTGACAGAGGTTCTCAAACATTTTACCATCACCCCTTTAATTCTAAAATGAGTTTGATGTATTCTGTTTAAACAATCAAACTTTTCAAATATTAGACTCATTATTTAACTGTGTACTGCATTACATTGGTTATTTATTGCATCCTAAATATTCTTAAATCATCAAATTTCTATATTACAAATATAATAACTCTGATAATTGTGGGTTGTGATTTCTTTATTATATTTCTTTATTATTTTACTATTTTGCTGCAGCTATTTGTCACCAATTTTTAATACATTAATGACTGCCTCACCATGGTTTGCATGGTTTGTATACCGACTACTGTCAGCAATTCTGTTATGGAAAATTAATCAACACTTTCTGAGAATTCAGCAGTGCTGTGATATAAAGACATCATTTCTAAGCATTTGCTTTAGCTACAGCACAGACTGCCTCAAAACTCCATTTACATTTACATTTCTCAGGAAAGAAAATGTCTATGTTCTTGTTATTTTAAAAAAAACATATGTCTAAATCTTTCTGCTAATAGAATAAAATGTTCCAGCTTGAACAGAAAAATGACTTCAATGTACAACTTTAGCAAGTGTAACTTCAGCAACACTGCATTGCATGTGGGCCTCAGCTTGATTCAGTTAATCACAATCATATGACAATATTTTTTGCTGATTGCAAGTAATTTTAAGATCCAAGACTAATATGTTTTCATTTAGCTGTACTGTACTCTAGTCAATAAACACAGCATTAATTGTCTGTTTGTTCATGTCTGGATGTTCCTTAAACACAATCGTATTTTGAACAATGAACTTGTATCTATGTTTTAACACTGAACAACTTGACTTAAAAGGTTTTGTCAATTAAAGATTTATTACATGAATACACAGTTCAATAATTTGGCATTTTGTAAGCTCAATGTTATAGGAATTCTTTTTTTCCCAGTAGCTTACTTGTCTGCTTTAGTAATATTTATTTTTTATATTTTAAGGATCATATCTGCAACGTATTTCGCATATATTTCTTCTTTCATTTCTTTTCGCGGCAGAACTATTTTTAAATTCACTGTTTATAAATTCCTCTGTGTGTGTGTGTGTGTGTGTGTGTGTGTGTGTGTGTGTGTGTGTGTGTGTGTGTGTGTGTGTGTGTGTGTGTGCGCGCAATGGCTGTCTATTATAAAAATAGTATAGTCAGCAGAAAGTAAAATGTTAATTTCAGTTTTGATGACAGTTACTCATCTTTACAGCCAAAATTTCATAATTGTGACAGGGCTGTGTATAACAGAATATGCTTCTCCCACAGAGGGATCCTCTGGTATCTCCAGGTGAATAGAATAATATTAGTCTAGTAGAAGTGGCACGGGAATCTGATTTTAATTTGCACTGTTATTTGAAACAGTGGTCATACACTTATTTGTTTTCAGAAGTGTGAGCCCCGGGGCCAGGAAGTGCACTACTGAACTGACCCATGTGACTCAGTGGAGTGGCTGGGCTCAGCTATTCTCCGGTCCGGGGCCATTCAGGGGTTAGCATGCTGCTAATTAAAGGCCACGGAAAAGCCGTGGTGACGTAGTATGAAACATTTAGGAGGAAGCACAGGCTGGGGATAGAGGCTGAACAGATGGGGAGACAGCAGAAAGCAAAGGGAGTTAAATAGAGGTGACAAAGGAAGCATGCTGCGTGCTGAGGAGGGCTGGCATCACAGCAGCAGGAGTTTTTCTCTACTACTTACTACCTTTCCTGTATTGTGGGAAGATATCAGCATCTTGTAGTTTTAATGGCCCTATTTAAGTAATGCGCTGTTTAAAGTTCCTTACTGGTTAAAGAGTCAGTAGAGAATTTGATCATATAAAACTTCACATCTGTTTAGGGATATGTTGATATATACCGGCCTTGATTTTATTGCTGTTTGGAGACTGAAAATGTCCCTCATTCAATACACTCACTGATGTATTTATCATAATCAGACTGTCAAAAAATGTCTGCTGTTATTTACTGAAAATATAAAAGCATGTGTTTAGTTTCCTTCAAGTGAATTTAAAAGATCCAATTATTACTGTAGACTTTTTCATACCTTTCATAAAAAAAAATACTATGAGGCAATGATATTTGATTTTGAACTAGACTTCTTTTGCAAACGAAGTCCTTCCACTTGAACAATTTCTCACTATGTGAAACTAAATTCACACACATATTCCCAAAATGGGTCATTCTTACTGATGCAGTGACTCCCCAAATCAGTGTAGCAAAACTGCTTCTGCTCGGCCTATGCTCTGCATATGAAATGGAGCAGTGAGTATGATACCCCATAAGGAGGGGAAAGGAAAAGAATACAAATTAGATATCGCTGTTATACAATAGATGGGTTCCTGCGATGGAGGGGAAATGAGGAGAATAATTAAATCTTGTGGGAAAATCAGGTTCCACAATGCTTATTCCCACATATGAGCATTTATCCCTTGCATTTATGGTAAGGGTCATGAGCTTTTCTTCCCATTGATTGGTCTATAGACAAAAACAAAAGCATTTTTATGGAACAATATTAGGCTACACAAGTAATATGAGGAAATTGCTTGCTGCTATTATTCTGAATGATTTTCCATTTAGTCTCAGCTTTAGTGTTCATCCATTCAGAGATCGATATTTTATACCCATGGGCTATACGTAATCAGAAAAAAGGGTAATAAACTGTACCTTTCTTTGTCACTGGAGTGCCACAACAAGGGTACATACTATGTAGTATTTATTATTTTTTGAGAAAGGGCATGTAGTGTACCTTTAAACCTTTAACCTAAAATATCGAGTGCAATTTATAAACCATGTTAAATGTACACTATATAATTTCCAGTTGAAAGATGTACATTAAAACTATACAAAGGGACCCCTTGATGGTGCCACTCCAAAAACAAGGAAATGTACAGTGTAGGGATTTTTTTTTTTTTTTAGTATAACTAGAAAATTGTCCATTTTCATTTTCCAGCATTGGGCTGCTATATTTCTGAGGAATGAGCCCTGGGGTAAAATAAACCTTATAGGCAGATGACTCTCTGATGCTATATAATACACTCATAGCTTTAAAAGCCATCCTATAAGCAGGTATTAATGGCTTTCATGCCATACTGACCATATGCAATGCTTGTAATTATGTCTTTAGTACGAGATTTGAATTGTGCCTATTTAAATAAGTAGCCTAGTGGATGTGGAGGTATATATAATTTATTATATATAGTAAACAATAACAACTGATAACATTTCGGTTAAGCTTGAATTGAAATGATGTTGATGATAAAATGGATTTTGTTCCATTTTATTCCGTTTATTCCATATTCCAAATCATTGAAACATTAAATCACTGTTATATGCCTGACTGATCACACATCAAACAAGTCTTTTAAACCATTGTATTTGTATTGGCAATAAAATAATGAGATAGTCTATTAATCTATGTACATGCAATAATCTAGAGTGTGATTTAGATTGTAAATATATGCACCTTGATTTATCCTGTAGTTTCTGAAGCCAATCTCATGGGTTTAGCTTTGCCACATGACCCTGCAGATTACTGATTGGCAGGTACGTTGCTTAGCAACAGTAGTCCACTACCCATCCTGCCCTAAATGTACAACACTGTCTGAGTTTTAGAGAAGCTTTAGCTCAGTTTGGGTTTGAACAGAAATCCCCCTTCAACCTGGTGTGTACAGTGACAGTGGCCTTGTTTAATGTGTTTAAATTCAACATCTTTTTTATGTCAGAATAGGAAATGTATCAAATCCTCCCCATGCTGATTTCAGGCCAGTATTAGATTGGCTTATCCATATTGGATGTGAAGGTAGCTGTAGGATACATAGGAGACTAAAGTGTATATAAGGTTAAGATTAATCTGAAAATCCAAATAAAACTAGATTTTCATGTACATTAATTTTGTGATGGGTGAAAAGGAGCCAGAAGTCATCATAATTCTGCAAACTTGTGGCATTGATAAACTACAGTATGTGGCAGCTCATATTAGCCGTAGATCTATGAGTTTTTACCACAAAGTGAAACAGTCTCAATGCTGTGTGTGTGTGTGTGTGGCTAATTTGTTAGTGTACCCATTAATCTCTTTAGATTACTTGCTGTGCAGTGTATTGACTTGACTTGTAGCTTCCTCTCCTTTCTACATCACTCTTCATGCAATCTCTGCACATCACTTTCACTCACTTTCTCTCTCTCTCTCTCTCTCTCTCTCTCTCTCTCTCTCTCTCTCTCTCTCTCTCTCTCTCTCTCTCTCTCACCTTCTTTTACCCCCTCCCACCCTTTCGAACACTGGTAAAAATATCTGCAGACAGCAGGAGCACAGAAGTGAGTGCCTCTCTCTCTCTCTCCTCTCTCTCTCTCTCTCTCTCTCTCTCTCTCTCTCTCTCTCTCTCTCTCTCTCAGACATCCCACCCATGTGATCTCGCAGGCTGTGCTCAGTCTCCAGCCCTCAGCTGGCTGCACCTAATGAGTCTTTGTGTGGCTGGAACGAATAAGAGAGAGAGAATCAGAGAGGGAGAGAGAAGCAGAGAGGGAGAGAGAAGCAAAGAGAGGGATAGAGAATCAGGGAGAGGGAATAGGAGAGTTCTTTACTGGAAAGAACAGTAAAGGCTCGGCTGCTGCTGAATGCACAGGTTTCTCTCTCTCTCTGTTTCTCTCTCTCTCTCTCTCTCTCTCTCTCATACACACACACACACTCACACACACACACACACACACACACACACACACACACACACACACACACACACACACACACACACACACACACACGCACAAAACAACACCATCTCCGTTTCTGTCTCTAATCCTACTGAAACTCTCTCTCGTGTACCCTGACATCTCTGGTCTCTCTCTCACCTCTCTTTCTCTCTCTTTCTCTTTCTTTACCACACACACACACACACACACACACACACACACACACACACACACACACACACACACACACACACACACACACACACACACACACACACACACACACACACACACACACACACACACACACACACTGCCCAGTACAGGGAGAGTAAAATGGGAGGCCTTCATTCATCACGACTCATCCAGGCTTGAATCGGTCCATTCACTCTGAATGTGAGTGGAGGGAGTAGCGGGTGGAGCACATCAGTGGTGGAAGCAGGTCAGTTGGCTCCTTTAAAGCCCAGCATACAACCCATTGCTTGGATTTGAACAAATGTGGCAATGCCAGGCTTCGGGCATGGTTTATGTGACTGTATCTTAATGTTTAGGTGATTAGGCTTCTTTTAAATCTATATACAGTAGCTGCTAATGTTGCTTCTGTTTCTCAACTTGTGACACTGTACCTGTGTTGTTGATGCGGTATTGACAGTGCCTATTTGTGTGCAGTATATACGTTTCCATGCATGTGAAATGGTCCTCTTCCTGGGAGTGGCTGAATTTTTTGTGCTGGGTTTTGCTGCAGAATGTATTAGTTGCAACATGGAGTATGTGTGCTGTGGAAAAGTACAGCAGCCTAGCCGGGAGAGAGGAGAGACAAAGGGAGGGAAAGAGAGAGAGAATGAGAGAATGAGGTATGGAGAGGACGAATAACTAGCTGGGAGAGTTACTGCTCTCCTCATCTCTGTCTCCTTCCTACTGCACAGTACGGCAGTCATCTCTTGTTACCTCTGGGCTACCCATGATGTCATGCCAATTCATTGTGTCAAAAAATGAATAGTTGCTACTCCTGCTCTGGTCTCGGTTTGAACCAGATCCAGTGTAGGATCCCTGCTTTAACAAGGAGAGATGACCACTTGGACATAAGCCACAGTCTACTTGAATTTCATGTCCTTTTATTATAGGGCTGTGATAATAGTGTTATTAAGAATAATTATGTTAAAAGAATTTGAAGTTATAATAAAATATGTACATAACCAACTAAAAAAAATCAGTTTGTTAGTGTGCATCAGAATAACCACCGTACATAAAGTGACTGGTCCAAGATTGTCTTTTCTTTATCAATGATTGTATGAATGTCACATGATTATATATTTGCGATGCAGCTTGTGCTTGTATTTATTTCTGGTCCTTGGGGGTGTGTAGTAGATGCCAGAAACACAAAAAAATCAAAATGTCTCTGATATATAAACACTCTTTGTGCAAGTATATTAGTATCTCCATAGCAACCACTTTTGGTATGAAAGAGCAGTGCGGCGTGCGCCGAGGGCTAAGAATGCGAATGGATTTTCAACAAGGGGGAACTAATTAGGATGATTACAAGGAAATAGGCCTACATTGTATCCGAAAAACCTGGACAAGCCATTTTCAGTTATTTTGTTCCCCATCCAGTAAATCCAACAGAGAACAGCAGGCCTTGCATAAATAGACTGGATGAGTTTATTTATTGGAAGATGTCTCAATGTGTTTTTGAATTATGTTAACAATTTGAAGCACAAAATACCACAAAAAAAATTAGAATATTTTTAGTAAGGTCATGAGAAGGTGATGTATGCTTTTCCTGCTAGAGGAAGAAGTTAGATTAGTTCAGCCTGAATGTAGAACAAAAAAAAATTGTAAAAAGTGTGTTTTTTTACTGTAGGGAAAATGCCAGACATTCCTTAGGAGCACTGTATGCTGTGGTTTGGAGCTTCTCCAGTTACTCTCTCTCTCTTTCTCTCTCAATCCCACCCTCACTCCATCAGTGCACACAGAAGAACAATAGGCTTGTGCTAAGAGCCTAGCTGAGCGCCCCCTGCTCCGTCTGGGCTTCTGTAATCAGCCGATAGCGCCGAGAGGTTCTGAGCCTCGCCACATGAAACAATACAGCAGCATGTCCCAGACTGCCTCTCTCCCTCCTTCTCTCCTGGCACACCACTAATCTGTGCTTCCTCCTGCAGCTTTTTCATCATAGTGGCTATTTTAGTTTTGAAAGCAAGAGAGAGTGAGTGTGTAAGAGGTAACTGTTGGGGTGTTCTCAAACCTATGCGGCAGGTTTTTGAAATCAGTGTAGGATCTCGCTCATCTGCATGACAAAAAAAGGTTTTGACAAAACACTCTGGAGAGTTCTGCCTTGATTATTAAAGCCATACTGTGAGCATAATTACAAACTCATTAATACTAGATGCTCCTGTTGATTTACAAGACAGGGTCCTTTAACCTCATCTACTCACCAAGGCTTTTTACAAAACCCCAAATGCTACATGGGTGATTGATTAATGGTTATGCAGAATTCATTTCCCCAAATGGAATACTTTAGCCAACTAAAAGTACAGTAGGTAACTGGCTTTGATTCCTTTGGGAAACACATTAAAGCCAGTTTTAGTGATTAGGTTTATGGACACCTGATAATCACACTCAAATGTGCTTTTTAAACATCTTATTCCAAATTTACTTTCCCTTTGCTGTTTTAATAAGCTTTATTCTTCTGAGAAGGCTTCCCTCTACAATTTGAACTGTGACTGTGGGGATTTGTGTCATTTAGCCAGAAGAGCAATGGTAAGGTCCAGCACTGATGTTTGGTAAGAAGGTTTAGGGCACAGTCAGCATTCTGGTTTATCCCAAAGGTGTTCAGTGGATTTGAGGTCAGGGCCCTATGCATGATACTTGTGTGCTTTTACTTCAGCCTTGGCAAACCATGTATTTATGGACCTCGCTTTATGCACAGGAGCATTGTCATGCTCGAACAGGTACAGTATGGGTTGCTTAGTTCCAACAAAGGACAATTGTAATGTTCAGCATACAAAGCCATCCTATAGAATTGGGTACTTCCAAATTTGTGGGAAGAATCGTATTAGGGTGTGATGGCCAGGTGTCCTTTGGCCATATACTGTCATACTATGACTCATGGATACAATAGATTTGTACCTAGGAACTGCTGATCTAATCATAAAGATTATGATGTTCATACTGAACATCCTTCCAACACATTTAGTACTGTTTTGGATTGTTAATATATGATTATAGAAGAGGAATTTATAAGCAAACTCCCTTTTGTCACCCAGAAGAGGATCTTTGAGACTTTTTTTTATTAACACTGTCATTCTGGTGTAAAGTGTCTAAATGTACACTCACATTTTTATAATGCTTCTTTTTGACAATGTCATCATTAGCGGCTCTATACAAATAAAATCAAGCTGAACTCAAAATATGCTAGAAAGTCTACAATATTACAAATTCTTTTCTTTACATATTGTAGGTTTGTCTAAACCTTGAGCATGAAACCCTTTTTTTGATTGACTGATTGATTGATTGTTTGTACAGGAGCGATCAGGGCCAAGCAATGCAGGCATTACGATATTGATTATGGTATCCCAATGCTGAATTATTCCTAGTTATATGTTACTGACTGGCTGTTTACTAGATGTTTCTTCCTTCTCAGTATTGAATTATTTATGATTATCTAAAATAACTAACAGGTTTTTTGGAATGTGGTATATAGAGAGAAATCTAAACTCGTCTTCAAATACTAAAGAATACTTTTAGTATTTGTCATGTACTGAATAGAAAAAAGTCAGTTACTAATACAACCAGCCATACACATTAAATGTGCAGAGGAAGATTTCATCATATACTGTAGTAATCCCCAGAGCACTGCCTGTGTTAGATTAGTTTTTTGTTGTTGTAAGTGAGCATGCACATTTACATATATGTTTATTATGCCTCAAATGGAGTCACTGTATTTATCTGTTAATGGTTTGTCTACATTATTAACAGCAATATTAATTAAACTTAATTAAGCTTATTTACCACATCTTACATTACATTTCCCGATAATCTGTGTCTAGACAGTATTCTTTAACCCAAAGATAAAGTTTCAAACTTTATTTCACCTCATTTTCAGCTACAATATTATACTCCTGTGATTAATTCATCCTCATAGCAGCCACTTTTTATAACTACATAGAGATTCGGATGAATCTTTTGAATTTCATTTGTGAATTTCTTATGAACTCAAATGCCCTATTTTCTGTGACCACTCAATAAAATAAAGACTGTACACTCTTCCTGGAACTTAGAGGTATTCAATTAGCATTTCTTCCTTCTCCATCTTCCATCTGAGGCCATTTGTGGCAAGGTGATCAGTCGCTCGAGGAAAGGAGGGAGGAGAGTCGGAGAGAGAAAGCTTGTTGCTAATTGAGTGCTTTGAGGATTGTAGCAGACATAAGCTCAGATATTAAAGAACCTTCCTCTTGCTCTGTCTTTTTAACACAAGTGCAGGTGTGGCTCTGAAGCAGTCATGAGTGGAATACTGAAGAGGAAGTTTGAGGAGGTGGAGGGAGCGTCCCCGTGTTCCTCACTGAGGGAGTCAGAAGAGGAGGAGATATCGAGCAGCGAGAGTGGAGACAGCAGCGACAGCGTCAATCCCTCTGCCTCTCACTTCACACGTGAGTCATCACTGCTTCCTTTTGTCGTCATTATCATCATCATCATCATCAACAGTATACATCAATGTCTGCATTTGTATATTACAAGGAAATAGCTCAACAAGCTTAGAGTTTGTACATTTAACAATGATTCACCATTGACATTTACTCTCTATTTGAGAACAGCATGATAAAAATAAAACTATCTACCTGATGAATCATATTTAATGTCCCTTGAAAAGGCAGTTAGTCATGAGTCATAAGCTACATATTTTTCTCAATCACTGCTTTTTTAGTTGGACTGGCAATCTCTTGATTGGACTATAAAGTAGAAACAATGAGAAATATTTCTGCATTTGCAATCTTGGCAATAGGAAATGCCTGTGAGGTCCTTCAACAGCTGAATTTAGCACTGCTATTTAATATTGATTTTCATGTGAGTCTGTAGTGGGTCTATAATAAAATATTCATTATCACAATAAACCTAAAACGACTGCACCTCACAAGTTTCAGCATCAAGTGGCTACACTCCATGTGAGCTTTGTGTTTACTGGTATTTGACTTCATTAAACAAGAGAGAGCTACTGAGTATTTACGAGCATGCAGTCCTAAAAACACAACATGTTATAATGGGGGGGGGGGCACCTCTCTTGAGATTTTTTAAGAGGGACACTTTATCACATTATATCATTTTATATCACAAAAGGGATTTGTGTGGCAATGAGTAGTTTTAGAGATTTTTAGCTGCACCCACTTGGCTCTGCAATAAAACCTAGAGCTTCCTCTTATTTAGAGCTAGTGGGAAAGCCCAGGCCAATGAATCTGTGATTTAAAGCTGCTGCAGGCGAAGCTACACAAATGAATCTGTGATCTTCACCCCTTACAGGGTTCAGTGAAAGAGTGTGTGGGTTTCTAAGAAAAAGGCACAGCTGTGTAAACCTAACCCCTATTGCTCATCACATAGGCTAGCACATGAGCTGCACACTGAGCCTGTGGGTAGCAGCTCCCTTTTCATGGCTCACGCCAGCTAAGTGCCTGATGCTGGTACTCATTAATGATTAATAACACCAAAGGTGCCTACCTCAGTGCTAATAGGGGAGCAGGACTTTTGTTCTGTGCTGCTTCACAGTGGGGAGATGATTTCCTTCCGAGAGAAGGAGCACATCACAGAGGTCTTTCCTTAGTGGCCAGCACAGACAAAGATGTGTGATAGGACTTCAGCATGATTTACACTCAGGGTATACAAGTGTAACACTGGTTTCACTGTGCTGTTAACATAATATAGCTTACTGCAGGATGACATGCTTTTGTTTTCCTGTTTTTAACTCTTAATTTTACATCTGTTAAGGTTAGTAGTTATATTTTCTACTTGTCTGAATGTCCATCCATCCATCCATCTTCTACCGCTTATCCGGGTTGTCTGAATGTCGAGAAGGCAAATAACATAAAAATGAAATACATATAGTGTATTACACAAAATACTTAGGCAGATATATTACTGTGTATTATGTGCAATGTATTATGTAATCGGATATTTAAATATATTGTAAAGAATATCGTACCCTAGTGATGTTTAGTTCTCAAATCTGATTGGTCAGGATGTGTTAAAACTGTGAGATTAAAAAGTGATTTACACTTTTTTAATCCCATGTGGGAAATTAAGTTTTCAGTTGAATGCAAGTTCAGATGTATGTTTATTCATGTTGTGTAACAGCAATTCTGACAGTAGTTCTGACTACAGTGTCTATATTAAGGCACTATAATAAAAAATTATAAAAATCCATCCTCCACTTTGCTTTTCATAGGGGTTTCCTTCAGGTACTCTGGATTTATACAGCCCAAAAACTGTAGGCTGATTAGCATCTTAAATTGTCTGTAATGTATGACTGAGTATGTGAGTGCATTTGTGATTGTGCCCTGCAGTGAGACTTCAGAGACAGAGACTATACACTGTATACTGTGTACTATAAAACTGACATTGTAAAGAGTCTTTTGAAGAAACCTTTAAGGGTTTAGAGCCACTTCATGGAACATGCAACCATGCATTTATCTATCTTGCAGAAAGAGAGCATAAAAATAATATAAAATCTTAGAGCTATGATCACATATTAAATTTTCCTTGTGAGTACAGCACTTGTTAAACATGATTTTATAAAATAAAATAATAAAAAAGGAAGACCTTTTGCTTCTGGCCTGTCAATCACTCAAGCGTCTCACATCCTGAACTCCTCTTTTCACCATCTGGAGAGGCATTTAATTTTAAGAGCTCCATCACACCTCAGTGCTGTTTAATGCTTCATCCTGCTGTCAGTCACTCTGAGAACATGAGATTACAATTCTTAGAAGTTATCAGAAATTTATGATTCCAAATACTGGGAAAATGAAATGTGTCCGCTTCTTTTTTCGAAACACGTTTTATATATATATATATATATATATATATATATATATATATATATATATATATATATATATATATATATATATGTGTGTATATATATATATATATATATATATATATATATATATATATATATATATGCACACACACACACACACGTATATACACGTATATACACGATATATATATGTATATGTATATATATATATGTGTGTGTATATGTATATATATATATATATATATATATATAAATTATACAAAGATTCAATCAACATTTATTGTAAATGAAGCTTGAAGATCCAAAGAAACATTACATGAATAGGAAGTAAATTATCTAATCACATACCTGACTGTCATTTTCCAATTTATTACATTTATGGAAATATAAATTATTATATAGAATTGTTTTTCTGCTTCACACAAATGCTGAAGTTTCTTCTTTCCCACGCCATGAGGATGTAACATGCTTATGCCTGTAAAGAATTATATTGTGCTCATGCTTGTGGGTGGTGGTGCTGCAGAAACAGATGGTTTCTATTTGTCCACTGTGTGTCAGACATGAGAGGGAATCAGGGAGGGGCTATGGGGAAATCCATGGACATTAAAACCAAAATGTGAGACTTTTATTCTGTATATCTTTATCCTGATGGCAATCCTTCTGGCCTTTTTAAATTGCAACCTAGTGGGAATTACAGACCTGCACATTCTTAAAGGACCCAGCGGAGGTCACCACAGGGCTGCACTTAAACAAGCTGTGATGATTTTCAGGTGTAGATGGCTGTTATAATTTATGTGGCTTATTTTATGAGGTAATTTGAAAGAGGCAAAAGGCTGTAAGGGGAAAAGCAGTCCTCTCAAAGCTGCAGTTGAACTGATAAGAGCACATATTTTCCTCATGTACTGATTTAAATGGATAAACAGATACTGTAATTTTAAATATCCTCAATTATGCAAAACTACAGTTGTAAAATCCCTTTGTATTGTATCATTTGAAGAAATATGAGTCTAAAACTATGTATCTTTTGGTATCTAAAGACTGATATTAATATGTAATAATGTTATTAATGTCCATAAAGTATTATCAAACTTGTATCAAAAATTCATTTTAAATGTAACAGAACAGAAAGAGGAACAGATTCTTACAACATTTAACATTACAGGCATTTTTTTGTCCAGACTTTAGATTCTTGTGTTTAATGTGAATATTTCCATTTAACTCTCCTCCAGCTTCCTCCATCCTGAAGCGAGAGAAGCGGATGAGAACACAGAGGGTGCATTTCGAGAAGGTGACAGTGTATTATTTCAGCCGGCGGCAAGGCTTTACCAGCGTGCCCAGTCAGGGAGGCAGCACCTTGGGCATGTCGAGCCGGCACAGCTCTGTACGGCAGTACACACTCGGCGAGTTTGCCAAGGAACAGGAGCGTATACACAGGGACATGCTGAGAGACCACCTGAAAGAGGAAAAACTCAACTCTATCAAGCTAAGGGTAGAAAACAGACTCCATTAGTGAAAACCCTCTGGAGGATGACTTTTATAGGAGCCAGTGAGCTACAACAAATAATAACTTAACTCTGTGAACTGCTTTTCTGTTTCCAGCTGACTAAAAATGGTTCTGTCGAGTCAGAAGAGGCCAATTCTCTCACAGTGGACGATATCTCAGATGATGACCTGGACCTAGACAACACAGAAGTGGATGAATACTTTTTCCTCCAACCACTGACCACCAAGAAGCGCCGGGCCCTGCTTCGTGCATCCGGGGTCAAGAAGATTGATGTGGAGGAGAAGCATGAGCTGAGGGCCATACGAGTCTCCCGTGAGGACTGTGGATGTGACTGCAGACTCTTCTGTGACCCAGAGACTTGCACCTGCAGCCTGGCAGGCATTAAGTGCCAGGTAAACATGTCTGTATATGATAAATCTGTAAAAATGTTTGGCACAAACACATACACACTGCAAAAAAAGATATCATCTTGAATTTTAAAGGGTTTATTGTTTTGTCACTCTAGGGAACTCAAACAATTCAATATAAATCCCTATAAATCCCCATCTAGTATAGAAAATGTTCTAAGCAGAACTCCTGTATAAAGAATCTCTCTTCCTCAGGTGCTTCTGGACAATTAGAAAGCCCCCAAAGCTGCTTAAACATAGATTTTAAGTAATAGAGGTTTCATAAATTATAGGTAGTTAACAAGAACTCTAGCATTTTGAAGAACCTTCCAAACTTTTTGGAGCAGAAAAGAACTTTCATATTATTTAATGTGAAATCACACCTAAGTTTTTAAAGTGTATGTTTACACTAATCCGGTTTCATTTGAAAACAGCGTTTTCATCTAAAAATGTTCCACGTCCACACTACAATTTTCAATCGTTTTCAAAAAGTTTCTCATCCACACTGAAACATCTGCAAACCCTTACAACCCTGTGTGAAACATAAGATGCTTCGACGTATGTAATTTCCACCTGCCGTTTATTTATTATTACCATATTTATCATAATTACTTATTGCTTCTTTATTTATAAGAACAGCAATCTGGAGTAAAGTGCGCAAAGTGGCATTAGTCTTTAACAAGGCTGTCAAAGCGGAGAGTAAACAAAACAAATGCTGTACAGTGTCGCCCGCCATCTTGTCTGAAATGGTCACTGCTTCACATGCTACAATTGTGTCATCATTTCAGAAAGCCTCTGTTTTTGCAGGCCACACTGCAAAGGGAAAACGGCATTTTCAAAAAGCTCCTGTTTCGTTGACAAAAATGCTGTCTCAGTGTGGATGGAAGGCCAAAACAAAGTAAAAAATATGCAGTTTCAAATAAAAATGTATTCATGTGGACATAGCCTAAATAACTAGAACCAATAACTATCCAAAATGCTCTAGAACCCCTTTTTGTAAGTCTAAGTATACACACACTTCTTTCACACAGTTCTTCATTATTATTAGTAGTGGTGGTTTATTGTCACTTTACAGACAAGTCAAACACTGTATTAAAAGGCAGACTGATTAAGTTAAAACAGATTAAGATGTGTTCAAGATCATCTTTATTTGAGATATAGCCAAATTAAGTCATCAAGCACGAAATAGCTGCCACAGATTGAGCTGATAAATTGAGTTAATTTATGGCAAGACAGCTCATGCTTTTATATCTGAAGAGGTTTCATGTTAAGTTGCGGTTAAATCTTAATGCTTGGTTGTGTTCTATTCATGCAGGTAGACCGTATGTCGTTCCCGTGTGGCTGCACTAAAGAGGGCTGTAGTAACGCGGCGGGGCGGATTGAGTTCAACCCCATCCGTGTGCGCACACACTTCCTGCACACCATTATGAAACTGGAGCTGGAGAAGAGCAGGGAGCAGCAGCAGAGCTCAGCCCCTGGTCCGGCCTCTGTTTCTGCCCCTAATGGCAATGGTTACCACAGTGACACCAATGGCCACTGCAGTCCACTGACATCAGGCCAACATGCTCTAGAATATTCTGTCCCTGATCCCATTCAGCAGAGCACCATCATGCACCTGCAAGCTGTGGATGACATGGATGAGGCCTTGGAAGAGGAAGAGGATGAGGAAGAGGAGGAGGAAGAAGAAGATGAAGATGAGGATGAAGATGAAAATGAAGATGACGAAGATGAGAGCAGCAGTTTGTGTAGCCTGTCGGACTCAAGCACACAGAGTCTGGCGAATAGTGACTCAGAGGAGGAGGAAGACGATGTCGACGATGATGAAGACAAGGCAGAGGAGTTTGAGGATGGCCTGACCATCGCTCCTTTGTCACACAGTGAGGTGGTCTCTCCATCCACTGTGATGTGCTACTCGGATAACACGGTCACACAGGAGAACCAAACCAATGGCAATGCTTATTTTATCAACTCCACAGCTGAATACTATCAAATGGAGAATGCCAGCTCGGCATCACTTTTAGCAGCTGCTAACCAGGCTAGTGAGAGCTATGGAGGAGATTCAAGCTCATATCAAGAAAGGGTTAACAACACTAATGGGGTGATGGCACCAGGAGCCTTTAACATGACCACTGAGCATTACACTGACTATTCACAGCCACCTGAGGAACAATATGCCAATCATCATTTCACTCTCACTAATGGATCCTCAGCCACGATTGGCTGCTGTGAACCGGAACAGGACAAAAGCATGCAATCAAAAGGGACCTACCACAGCCAGTCAGGAGATCTGAGTCAGATGGAGTACCAAAACTATCTGAACAATAACACAGAGGAGGGATACACGACTAACGGGAACTGTTTTGTGGTAGAGCAGCCAAAAGAGGTATCTCATAGCCTTTCTGAGGTTACCTCTTTAGCAGATACCACCAATGGACCCCCAATACTGGAGCCTTTCCCTGAGCCCACCCCTGTTTAGATACACACATTAAACACCTGAGGAGGAGACACAAATGGTAAGCTATCAAGTGTTTGATTCAAATGCCACAAAGACTCAAATAATGGTCTTTGTTTCTACACTTGACATAGTTAGTTTGAAGACATTGACATGTATGATATACATAATCATGTATTTTTCAATGAGCCAGAAAAAAAAATCCATAATTCTAAGTGCAAACTGAGATCATATAAACTGTAAGCTTTAGGCCTGTGCAATGTTATCTGGTATTTCAAAAGTCAAAGTTCTAGTTTTGAGCAGATATTGTGGATAGAACTTTTCTATGTCTATGTGTCAGTGGTGCAAAAAATTTGTTGCTGTTCATTAATATATTAAAGAAAATGTGTACACTTAATCATTTTGATAAAACGCATGTTCTTTTGTAGCTTTTGTTGCCAATATATGGTTTTTGTATTGATTGCATTGATGTACTGTTTAAAAAAAAAAGGTTACGTTCTCGTTGTTACATATGTATATCATGCTTTTAAAGCATTTGTAAAAGCATGAAGCCTGATCTTAAAATGTTTGCTGTTTTTGCAATACCAAATCAGATGATTTAAGTTGTGAATATAATACACTTCATGAAGACAATGCACTTTTCCAGAGGCTGATGCCGTGCAAAACGGCAAATAGTCTTTAGCAGCACTGATAAGGTGAACTATCTCTTACCATTATTTTAATCCTCATTACACCACTCTGGTGGTGAAAGGATGAAAGAGTGCTTCATTTTGAACATTTCCAACTAATATCTTTGGGATTATACAGGGACATCTGATCAAATGCACTTTGAAAAGCATCAAATTAATTTGTTCTGAGGCATTGCATATCTTTTGAAATTAAGCTATGTGTTCAAATTATTTAAAAAAAATGTATATGGAAGAAAAGGAAGGGGAAAACAAACATTTCTGAAAATGTAGAAAGTTTATTAAGTTAAACTAATCATAATGTGGAGAATCAGAAATCTAGTGATTAAATAGATCTTGCACAAGCTATAATAAGGCTTGTACATGGTTATTTCCCAGTTTAATGTGGTTCTTAGTACTGTATCTTAAAAAAAGAAATCATATTTAAGATGAATGGCTAAAGAGGCATCACAAATCTGTGGTATTGAATTGACTTCTCTGAGCATCAGATTATGTTGTAAATTCTAAGGTGAACAAAATTATACATTTATAAATAGAACAAATTATTTTAAAGACTAATTAGTCAGTCAAGTGCAATAGTGTAACAGGAGATCAACTAGGGTCATTGCTGGAGGTCAGTCCTTCATTGCCAGATCTCACGATTCGGCTAATTTGCTGACTGATCTTGTGACTGAAATTGTATTACATGCACAATTACAATAGTGTAACATATTCCTCAATAGTGTTTCGATGAAACGTAAGCTATTTTTTAAGCGGATAGTTGTTTTTTCAAGAAGCAGAAAAGAGGACAATCATATTCCTGCAGTGATTTTGCCAGTGTATAGTCGAACTACAGGGCTCACTACAGCCAGCATATTAGAGCAGATGTATACGCCATAAATTAATTTCTCAAACAAAATTTTACATTAAATCATTGAACAATTAAATAAATCTTTCATACAGATAAAAGAAAACGAACAACAAAAATAGTTTGGAAGATAAACCTTTTGTGTGACTTAACACAAAGTGAATGCTTTTCTTTCGTTCGTTTTTTTCCGTTTTATATCTTCTCAAATGTAAAATGGGAAATCTTGTTACCACCCAGACTATGTCCATATAGTTTGGGCTTGCCTTTGATATTCATGTATCATTGTTTCCATACTTTGTTTCTAGCCTTTTTTTTTACCTCTTGACTTAATGGACAGTGCTTGTATT
The DNA here is from genome assembly GCF_022655615.1 of Tachysurus fulvidraco. Classification (NCBI taxonomy): domain Eukaryota; kingdom Metazoa; phylum Chordata; class Actinopteri; order Siluriformes; family Bagridae; genus Tachysurus; species Tachysurus fulvidraco. The sequence goes on from NC_062523.1 coordinate 13,996,764, forward strand.
TGACCTCATTCTCTGTTCATCATATGAAGCGATGTCTTGGTCGTGCTGTAGCAGAAAGCAGTACATCCAGCATTGCCACCACACTCTGTTTGCAGTATTTATTCCGAATGATCTATTGAAATGTGTATTTATTGTGATTTCCTGAAATGGTATGTGCTGAATAAAACATTTGTTTGCTAATAATGTCCATCATGTGTTGTGATTTAATAGAGCCAAATCAGCAGTACAGTATATACTGTATGATACATAGTATTCCTTGTAGTAGCACACAACGTGCCATTATTAATTATTATTTCCCTTTGGTATTTTGTGAGTTCAATTCATTTATGAGCACAGCTACTTCTGAATGACCTTGCATCAATTCATTTTTGAGCATAATCACTACTTTGTTAATCAAAAATGTTATTTATTTTGTTATTTTAGTTAAAGCCAAACATGAAGCAATGAGGCTATGAAGAGGAGTTTAAATTGAAATTTAAATACAGTAATCCCCAGTACAATAGCTAATTATTTCTATATTAAGCATTAAGCAGGCACAGCATGTTACAAATTAAAAGTAGCTTTATTTCCATTCATTCAAACTTAGACTAGTCCTTAGAATAAGTGGCTAGTCTTCTTTTTTTAAAACTTCATTCTATAAATATTCAAAATTGAAAATCCCAACTAATCACAAAATATTTACATACTAAAATCATAGTAAGCTAATAATAATGTGTTATAAGTAATATAATAATAATGTGACACAGTAACACTTGGGTTCTATATGAATTGTGGCAGAACCACTAATGTGTACTTTTACATTATCACCATTCTGTTCTGACATAGAAGACAGGCAGATAGATAGATAGATAGATAGATAGATAGATAGATAGATAGATAGATAGATAGATAGATAGATAGATAGATAGATAGATAGATAGATAGATAGATAGATAGATAGATAGAAAAGCCATAGATGTACTGAATACAAAGGTACATAAACTATATTAATATGTATGATTTCACCTCTGAGGAAAAGCTGGATGAGATTGGAAAAGTCAGCTTCCTGTGTTCCAGCTTCATCATATGACTCACAGCATTGATGGGAGCCACATACAGATGAAATTGTTTTGAATGTATTCACTGGCCTACCTGCATCAATGTCTGATGTTCCAGTATTATGGCCATGGCAGTTCCCTTTCACCCAGCTCTGATATGTCATCCTAAGTACTAACTTAGTCCTCTTTCGAATTTGCATATTTGTTTATGTGTAGAAATGAGGAAAATGAAGAAAATGGAGAAAAATGAACAAAAAAGACGTACTTGAAAATACTGCTACAGCAACAAGCAGCTTACACTCTGTAACTGTGTACATACATAATGTACCTGATAAAACAATAATTGTGGCTACAAAGCAGTGATCAAATTGATACAAGATGCTTATGGACACATAAAAACAAGCTTCAGAATGAAAATGACAGAATAAGAAAATTAAATCATGGTGTGATTTCACAGCCTTTTTTTATCTTCATACATTTTGTGTTATACAGTAAAATTTCTCATTCTTAAAGAATAAAATAGTCTATGTAGGTTTATGGATTTATGTTCAATTATTAGCCCAGGGCAACATTTCCTATTCTATTACAAACCTACGCAGTAAATACATACATAATATCCCTCAGTCTTTTAATTTGAAGTGGAAAAAAGTGGCACCAGCATTTCAATCTGGAAATCAGTGAGATGAATCAGACAGATATCTTTCATTTTTTTAAATAATGTCTCATTATTCCATTATGCAGATTATGTAGCCTAAAGATACAAACTTAAACATCTCAGAAACTGAGTTGAAATTCAAATAGGAAGTCAGACTGCGCCCCCTATTGCTAAACACCACAACCTACACAACAATAAAAGCCTGTAATATGCCTGAACAGTAAAATCAACAGCTGGTTGTTTGTCTTTATGGCCTCAATGTAGTTTGTCATATTGAAAAGGTATATATTTGAATGCTACTTGTTTCTAAATAAGATTGGTTGGAGGAAAACACACTTTTAATTTGTAATGCTGTGTTAAACAGTGCAGCAAAAAAAAAAAATCAGGTAGGATGAGCAAAGGCATACAGTGAAAGATACCTGTAATAAATTGAAATATATAAGTTGGTTATTTTATTGACTATCTGGCTTGGTTTAACATATTTTTTCTTAAAAAAAATGTATACATGTATTTTACACTCTCAGATTATTAACAAAATATATTAGCATGGAGGCAAAGGAGCCAAAAGCAACCAACAATTATATCACAAAGTTTGTCAAAGAGTTTGTTTCAGAAAGAAAAAACAAAAAGCACACTTGAAATAAGTGTATTGTGTGTTTTATTTCACAGTAGTTCTCTAGATTTTCCAATAGTTTTAATCCACCGTAATGATGGAGCTGTATAATTGATTTCCCTCACATAGTGATTTGAATCTTTAATGCAAGCTTTCTTTGCATATTTCCTAATGGAAATAGATGCACACACACTCACACACTCACACCACACACACACACACACACACACACACACACACACACACACACACACACATTATATATATATATATATATACACACACACACACACACATACTCACTCACACATACACACACACACACATACAGTATACATACATATACACACACACATACATTTTACAAAACTGATATTTAAATTTCTCATATACATTCCTACTAGACATTAGAATCATCGTTGGCCTTGGTTAGTGTGTAACTAAGTCATTCTGTCTTATCAGGCTTTGGATGCCAGTTTGAGACTAAAAAGATTGCTTATGTTAAATATGGCCTACTTTTTAATCAGTTTCTTTAAGAGATCACACTGTGTTGTGAAATGCACTATATCATGGAGATAGCTCTCGAAACTGGTTCTGATTAATGACGTACTGGAAATATTTTTGCTTTCAGGTGGGGTTCAGAATGTGTTATTTGCCATTATAAACTCAGCCACCTTTTGTATGAAACAATGAGGACTGTACACAAAAAGCCTCCAAAAAGGTAGGGCTGGGGTGGGGTATATCAGGAGTTACTATGTAACTCCCTCACAATATCTTGCTCTGTGTTGTCCAGTGCAAAAATCCTTTGTAGGGTTCAGTTCAATTCTGAGATTTCTTGGCTTCTAAGTAGAAGATCTAGGAGAAAAGAGCAGAAGTATCACTACAGGGGTAATAATTGAACTGACTACCCAGGAGGCCCTGAAATAAAATGCATTTTTAGCAGATTGTAAGGGACACATCCTGCATTTCCGTGGGGAAGAAATCTGTTGAACTGCCCAGTCCATGAGTGTTAAAATAACTGAATAATCCTAAATGGGCTCAGTCAAGAGAATAAATAAGTCAGACAAGAATTTCAAGTTTGCTAAGTTGCAGACATTTGTACTGTATATGTATTCACAAACTCATTCACTCCTAACACTTTCAGTTTGCCTCATGCCATGTGGATATGGACATGTTTCTCACCAAGCTTTTTCATAAGTATATTGATTCTTTCAGCCCTTTTGAATAGCTAAAATAAGTTGCTTTTGTGTCATACTAGTTTTTTTGTTAGAATGTCCATGTTTAAACAAAACAAAACAAAAAAAATACACAACCAGCCAACACCAGCCAACCCGTTCAAGATCTTAAAATGTTTTTGGAATGTTTATTTTAAAAGCATTCATTGCCCTTGCTTATTGATATTTTCTTGTGCTGTTAGGTTACAGTACTATTTTTACGACCATCCCTTTGTAAACGATATTACTTTACAAAATATTCTTTAAACAAGGTGTCATTTGTGAACCAAAACAATGATGCATGCTCTGCTGAGTCATGTGGCCAAAATGGGAAACAGTGTGCAATGTACAGTACATGTAATTGAAAGTTACAAGCAGAAACATTGGATTTGATCAAATTACAATGAACAATTTTGTGGAGGATTTTGATCCATTGACAAGCTCCTTCAATAAATAGACTTAATGCTACTTGTCTGTCAGTTCTGTGTTTTCTAAGTCTGAAACCAGAAGCGAAGGAAAGGAAAGAGTCAGTGGATGGCATTTCAATAGATCATGGTCAGTATTTCATTAATCAAGATCATTCAGGATCAACACATTTGGAATATGGGTGATTTCTAGTGCAAATGAGAAGAACTGCACTTAGTGAATCTGAGCTTACAAATACTCTTTGGTGCATTAAAATGTGCAGGTTATACCAACTTCAGATTAAAACCACAAAAAATATAGAAAGCCTCTGTTTTTGTTCAAATCTTTACTGTGAGACAGTGGTAAAAGCCCTTTCAAAGAGAGAAACATATTAAAAGTTCAGAAGTCTTCACTTGGTTCTTTACTGTACAACGTCAACATACTTCCTGAAGGTGCCTTGTTTTTTTTCTTTACTCTATTGTTCATGTATTTTCTATACATGTACTCTATGCATACCACTTAATGATATTCAAATTGTTCCAGCAGCAGTAATTCCACATATAAAAATAAATTAAAATTCTTTTGTTCAGAAGTTCAGTAACAATAGTGTGCATATTAATTGGCTTGTCCTCTCAGGTGAAAGCCCAAAGCTGGAATCTATCCGCTGAGTTGCAGGGGACCATGGAGGGGTTTTCATAGCGAGCACTCAAGCACAGCTTCCGCCTGCGGTTATAAAACAGCTGATTCTACAAAGCCAAAGAGGAGCACACAGAGAGGCGGTTGACAACACATCACTGCTATCCAATATAAGCAAACACCAAGAAATTTATAGCCAGTAATACAAGGGGAAAAAATTTTCACCATCTCTAAATATCAGAGCAAAAATGCACAAAAAACACTGACCGATTCATGTGTTAAACTCAGGGTAAATTGGTAAGGGATAAATCTTTATTGTTCACTTCTCTGTTACCTTAGACAACCATGAACTGACATGTTTTTAAATTTAACAGATTATTACACTTTTTCCAACCAACATGGTCTGTACAGAGAACTATGCTATATGCTACAGTGCTTTAGGCCATTCAGATCTCATTAAAGCGCTGCTTAAGCACAGATCAAATAGCATGACTAACCACAGGGGAGAAGGATTAGTAAACAGTGTAAAAATGTGTCAGCTCTTAAAGTTTCATTACCTCCTGCAGGTCCCATTTCTGTTCAGGTCCAGTGAAGGAGTTGTGGCCTTTATACTGACAATCCTGGAGTTTCACTGTCCCATCAGTTGCATGCAGACAAAGCTCCTTCTGAATGTTGTGTCGTATTTCATGGTGCGTTGAAAACTCAAAATACTATATAGGTATGATTTTAGGGGGAGAAGGAGGTCATACTTTAATACAAAATCCATTTCATAGGTTGTGGATTTCATACATTGCATTGAATGTATATAGTATAAGATAGGAACTAATTTACATTTTTCTTTTAAAATAATTACTCCAAACAATATTTTTTAGAGATTGTGACAAGTTGTACCTGGTTGCCTCCGAGGCCATGGCATGGATACATTATGAGTGGCTTGCCTCCCTCATTGTTCTCTCCTACATCCAGACACATGTCCTTCCCTGCATTCTTTATCTGGAGAGAAAGTGTGCACCCAGTCAGAAACTAAAAGACATTGAGATGGGATAGATAGAGACGAGGGTTCAATGAAAAAATAAATTGGAGAAGGCCGTCAGGGCAGTAAGATCCAAGCTGTTAAAACATGGAACCAAGCTTTCTCCAAGACCCTCTGCAGGGAGAGATGCATTGTGGGAAACCACAGTGGCCAGACACAACATTCTGTGGTCTGGAGTATTGGAACCAGGGATAAGACAAAGAGAGGAAAAAGACTGAAGGTAGAATATGGAAAGCCAAATGGGGAAGGAGGGGTGTGGAGGAGACGATCAAGAAAAAGAGAGTGTGACAGTGAGTGAGTGAGTGAGTGAGTGAGTGAGTGAGTGAGTGAGTGAGTGAGTGAGTGAGTGTGTGTGTGTGTGTGTGTGTGTGTGTGTGAGAGAGGGTGTGTGATTTTGAGAGAGAGAGAGAGAGAGAGAGAGAGAGAGAGAGAGAGAGAGAGAGAGAGAGAGAAAGAGAGAGAGTGAGAGGGAAAGTGTGTGTAAGAGACAGAGGGAGAGAGGGGGGGGAGTGAGAAGGAGAGAGAGAGAGAGAGAGAGAGAGAGAGAGAGAGAGAGAGAGAGAGAGAGAGAGAGAGAGAGAGAAGGAGCATAAGAGAGAGAATAGAGAGAAGTGGGTAATAAATGGAAATGATGACTGAAAATGAGACCTGTCACACAGACTAAAACACACTCACCGAGCCAAACTGCAATGGGTTGAGATCAGGCATGAAGACCTCAGGGTAGACGTTCTTTAAATACCAGGAGAAGCTCTTACACTGCAGCCTCTCACGGAGTTCCAAGCGCTTAGAGACGTCTCCAAACATTCTCTGTGGAAACAGACCCACACTGCCGTTAATAAATGGGAATAAATGGGAAAGAAAGAGTTCATTTCTGAAACAGCTTGTGAATCAGGAGGAGACCATCCATTCTATTTCCCCCAGGCTGTATAGGAACTGGTTTTAGGCAGTCTTTCCCCCTTGGGTTTAGTCTAGCAGCAGGTCTTGGCTGCATGTTGAAAGTCTGGTGATGGTTTTCAGTGGTTTGGGCCATGAAAGAGCAGCAAGTCTTGGATTCAAGTTGAGAGTCTGGCAAGATGCCTTTAAAATCAACTCAACACTGCAAAATGACCAAGCAATTTTTTTCCCACAGCAAATATGTGGCCATAAATCTTTATAATTTGACAGCACAACCATCTAGCCATTTAAAATGATGAATATATAGAGTACATCTAGTATTGTCTTTATGCTGTGCCCACGTGAGCCATGACTACCTAAAAATTGAATAAATTCTCAGTGGAACGTTCTTAGATATGTAGAAAACATTCATCATTCCAAAGAGGCCTTGCTGTGCAACCACAACACTATGGTGTTAAGTATGATCCAATACACATTACAGGAGGCCCTACATCTGTTCATAGACAGTCTAGACACATGTGGAAGAACACCATTAAGACAATCACAGCCTTTACACTCTTTCAATTCAAAACTTGGTATAATGTGAACATGAGAAACTTGACCCACAAAAAAACAAAGGATAACAAGACCAAGTCAAATGACTTCCTTTGTTCCTCCACTGTTCACTTATCCAGCGCAGACATTATGACCATCTTCTAGACACATGATTAATTTTAGATTTTATTTAATTCAATTATGTTCACAGTGCTTCAATGAAAGTCATTTTCAGTGTCTTGGATTTGTCGTAATCTATGTCTGGAAAATATTAAATCCTCACTTACTTAACTTGGCCTGCATGAGTTAAGTGTCAGGTTACACAAACCAGTTCTTGACAGTCTCAACCAGAGAAGCTGTGTAATTCTGTACTGTATAAGTCTGTAAAACATTGTCAATAGGGTGTCTGCAAAACACCATTGTCAATAAGCACATTCATCCATCTCTCGACCTGGACATTAATAAAATCTCAGTTGGAAACTGTGAAGAAAGTTAAAAAGAGAAGTCACTGCTTCTGGAAGTGGAAGGTGACCCTGTACCACAGTGCCAGACAACTGTAATCAGAACTAAATGCATAAAAACCTGCGTTACCTCTTTAGACATCTGCGCCGCCTGCTGGTTCCTGCGGTAGAAGATCTCCTTGTAGTCATCCATCCAGACCTCAGCCAGCCTCACCTGATTACGAGCAATTACTTGAGTGCCTTTGGGGAAAGTGTGTGGGCTTTTGGTGCGGAACACATGGCCCACAATGGAGCAGGGAATGATTTCCAGCTGACCCCCACACTGCCACACCTGCAGGCATGGAAACAAGTTGGGAAGATATGTGGATTATGCCATATACTGTACTACTGTGAATGTAATTGCAATTTGAATTCTGTTTTGTGGGCCTTAAGAAAATCTATTGAATATATTTAAATTTGAGTATGTAGGTTGATGTTTACAAAATATTACATCCTAAAAATGATCAAAAACAGGGTTTCCAGGGTCATGGTATTTATTCCAAATTGGCATAGTTTTGGTGATTTGATAAAGCAAGTCTACATGTGCTTTTTTTGGCTAATTTAAACAATAGTCTGTAGCTCCTAAGATTCTATTTTAAAGCAAATAACTGGAATTAAATCTACACTTAAATCTAAACAAAGGGAAAGTATAATTTTCTAAAGTCTATGCAATGGATAATGATCAGGCAATGGTTGTGATGAATCTTCAATCCACATTTTTTTGCAATCCAGAAACACATGTTCACCAAGGAGAATAAGATTCCAACCCAAAGACAGAGAAAAACACATTAAAACACAAAAATCTCCCCTTTCCATAGCCTGACATTTTTGGAATAGTTTCAGGTCCTGTTGTGTGGTTTTTTAAAAATAGTTTGGCTAGGGTTTTTGCCCTGACCTGGCAACCTTGTCCAGAACATTGAAATGTTATCCTTTGAGTCATTTTTTAATGAGGACAAAAAGCAATGACTCACTATAGCTCTGTCTTCATTTGTCTTTTTGCACATGATACCCAAGTGAAAAATTCATATATTTATATAAAACACATTAATGAGATATGTTAAGTGTGTGTGTATATATTATATACCCTGAAGGACATTTCAATATTCTCTCCTCCCCAGATCTCCATCTCCTCATCATAGCTCCCAATGTGATAGAAATAATCTCTAGAGATAGAGAACAGTCCTCCAGCAAATGCTGGTGTTCTATACAGTTAGGAAAAAAAACATTTATTCCAAGCATTAGTAAAACATAAATCAGCAGATTTGTATGAAAATCTAAGCAAATAGAATTGAAGTGCAGTTCTTTACAAAGTTTTCCTGCAGTTCAGCTAAAATGTTTTATCTGTGTACTGTCTTACTTGATGGGGTAGGTCTCATCTTTGCGCCGCTTTTTTTCATGATCAGGCAAACTCTCCCAGCCAAAGGACAAGGCCCAGTCAAAGTTGCCCCGGTTGTGGTTCTGCCCATATGGAGAAGGCTTCATGAACTCAAACGTGTTCAGGTCGATAGTTGTAATGTCTGGACTCACCACTGCAGTGTAGTTCTCTGCTATCCTGGCTAACAAAGGCTCCAGCCAGCCATGAAAACATTCACCTGCACAAAAAGAGCATTTAAGAGAATAGTCCTTTACTGCTGTGGCAGAAGTCGGAACTGAGTGTTTCAAGGATGTTCAAGCTTCAAGCACTCGGCAGGGGGTACGAACCAAACTAACAGGCCAAGAATAACAGTGTAGAGCTGCATGCTTCTAAGGCACTGGTGCGTTGGAAAATCTCTATGTAAACAGTGTGTGAAACCACACTGAATAATAACAATTTTTATGAGCTTAACCAGCATGACATAGAGGCACACACTTTCCAGCAAGGGCCATCATTACCATTGCCATCATGAGTGCTTCACTAGATAAAAAGCTCTACAGTGATTGCCCTGCAAGGTACAATGTGGATGTGTACTGTATGAAAACTCATGTGCATGAAATCTCATGATGACTCAGTATTTTTGAACTTACAGTGAGCATCGAGGAAAGTGAGGGTGTCTCCAGTGGCTACTGAGGCTCCCAGCAGTCGAGCAGTGATGAGACCTTTTCTTTCGAATTGTCGCACCACACGCACAATGTGCAGTTGCTTGAGATACTCATCCAGCTCCTCCTTCAGTCGTTCTGTATGGTAGACAACCAATGTGGGTCTGTTACTGCTAAGAACACAGGCACTAAACTAAACTATATGTCATGTTAGATGCTGGAATAAAGTCCATAAGTAATTGTATAGTGACCATTTTTTGCTGATTTGCCAACAACGTGTATCTGAAATAAAATGATATTTTTGAGATCAAAGTGCAAATATCAGAGCTACAACATAGAAGATTTTAAAAGGTGTCAGCAGTGTACACATGAAGAAAACAATCATAAAGTAAAATGTTTCAACACACAAAGACCACTACACACTATGTAGGGATAAATGTGTCAGAGACCAGCAAAAATAGAAGCCTACACCAGAGTGGCCTCAATTACCCTAGGACAAAAATATTATGAGAAAAATTAACCTGTAGCAGAGAAAGGGAAATGAGGAAAGTATGCAAAAAAGAACCTGCTAATAATTCAGAAAAATTGAAAGGCATGAATGGCAGCCAGTAGATCTGACTCACCTCTCTTTACTGATAATGTATTTGGTCTAGAAGCATCTTGACATACGCCACTATTATTTATGGTAAAATTACCACGTCATCAAAGATAATAAAATCTCTGGTTTACTTATAACTTATACACTTCGCTTCCATTTCAACTTATAAACTTAGCTTCCATTTCAAGCCAATCTATAGAAGTTGTTTGGAGCTCACAAGTTTAGTGTTTTCAACATGAATAAAAATAAATAAATAGCATAAACAATGATTTGAATGAAAGCTTGTTTCCACCTTGGTTTAAAAAATAAAAGATAATTGCGATCTCATAATTGTCACTTTAAATCTCAGAATTCTGACTTTAAATCTCAGAATTCTGACTATTTTCCTTGCAATTCTTGTATTTTTCTTAAATTTCTCCCAGTTACTCATTTTGATCTTGCTGTATGGTCATGCATAACATTATAGAGTATTATTTTGGTTGTGGTTTCACAGATAGAAGCTGACTCCGGACTCAAAAGAACATTACAGAGGAATTGGTTGTGGCATAAACGCAACAAAACATATTATGCAGAAGTGGCATATTTCAATTAATGAGACTTTAAATGGACAAAATGTAGCCCACGACTGTTATATATGCGTCGAAGTAGATAACCTTGCAAACGAAGATCCACACTAAAAGTCTCATTAATTGGCAGACAGTTTCTCTGTCTGTAATAATCCCAGACATCCAAAATTTCTGTGCATCCACCAATAACCATGTTGATGTTCTGATGCCTGAAGCTGTTGGTGTATAAAATAAGCCACTTCTACATCATCTGGTTTGTTGTATCTATGCCGCCACCAATTCCTCTGTAACGTTCTTTCAAGATTCCCGAGAAGAAATGCAAGGAAAAAAGTCACAACTCTGAGATATTTATTATTTTTTGAAACGAGGCGGACACAAGCTGCCATAGAATTGTTTATCTATAGGATGAATAGAAAGTCTTAACTGAAAATTACATTGGCTTAAATACCTAAAGATTGCATTCCATAATGGATATTACTTTCTGAGAGGGAATTAGTGAGAGTGAAAAAAGTGATAATAGAACAATCTTTCAGGAATATGATTGACAAGCTAAATCAATATCTGCAAATAAAGTTAAAGATAAAGTCACTGGATGGTCATTTAGGGAGTAGTTTATAACTGAAGCTCAACAGTGGATTGTACATTGTATCTGCAACCTCAAAAGACCCTCAATATATACTCTCCCATCAGACAACAAAGCTTTCTGCTTTACAGCCCATTCCAAGCCACTGGTACAAAGATCCACCTAGGCCATACTGTCCTGCTTTAGCAGTTTGCCTAGAGAGCTCTAAAGTGGGCCATCTGACTGACTTTAGTGCAGTTAAAAACTGTGCCGTATTAAAACTAAGAAGTCGTTACCGTCTATGCTGGCATCATCAACAAGGATGATCTCTTTAAGAAGAAGGGCAGGAGAGGTGTGGAGCACACTGTAGACAGTCCGCAGCAACGTGCTCCACGCCTCGTTGTGGAACACGATGATCACACTTGTGGTCGGCAAGGGTGGGCAGCGCCTAAATGTCTGCTCTATGCATCTGAAGGAAAGAGAGAGAAAAATAGAGTGAAATTGTTGGAATTATGCTTAAAGAGATGGAGCAAGACCGATGAATGCCACTCCCCCACTGCCATAAAACAGGGTGTACAACCAATACATCCATGAAATATCTGTGGTTCACTGGATGACCAACATCCTTAACAACAGAAAAGAACAATAAAATGGGTCTTTTTACAGTTTTAGTTGCCTAGTCAAACAAATAAGAACAAGAGCAGATTTGTGTAATTAACCAGACATAGTTCAACATCTTCCTGCTTTTCCTTTTCCCTCTTCAATCAGCCGCCTCAACTAGTCAGACATGCTGAAGCAATGTCTCAGGAAAATGTCTGTGGTTGTTCAGAGCAGCAGCCAAATATAAATAGTGTGTTTAGAATTTAGCTTAAGCGTGTGCTAGAAATTTAAATAGGTGTTATCATGTAAACATTTGAATTAATTTCTGATTAACAGTGAGACTTCCATGTTTTTTGGACGTTTTCTGGATGTTTTCTTTGGTCATATATCATATATTTCTTAACTTAAGCACTAGATGGCACTATGCTTTCCAGTTAGCAAACACAATTGTAGTGTTGAGCTTATATTATATTAGGTTTTATAATATTTATACAAAAGGCTATAAGAAATGCCCCCTACTAATGATCATAGGAACTGTCTAGTGCCATTTATTTTACTGTCAGGATCACAATAAAGGTCAGTCTAGTGTTGTTATATAATGAAATACAAAGTGCATACATACTCTGGAGGCCTCGTATCAGGGCCGAGGTCTCGGCTTAGTGAGATACGATCACTAGCGTACAGGTTAAAGCAGTGTTTTTCCTCGCCTTTCTCCTTCTCCTTCTGCTCAGCTGGGCCAAGGTTCTCTGTATGGAAGGGTTTCCCCGAGGCACCTGGGGCATTGGGATTTTGTGGGGGCCGTTCCAGCATAGGCCTCAGCTCTGAGGCTGTGTAGTAACCAGGCAGACAGGGCTGACTGCTCCTGCTCTGCTGCTGCCTGACAGGGGCTCGGATCTGCATCTTTGGCATGACATCCCTAAAGTTATTCACGGCCCCCATTACCATGCCCAGCATGGTGTCCCGTTTCTGTGCAATTCCTTTTAGCCAGGGCTCCTCCTGTGGGCTCTGACTGACCACCTCTCTTTGCATAAGGAACAAAAATGTGACAAACACTAGTGCCACAATGGCAACCTTCCATGGGTGTAAACGCCTGCGTAGCAGTCTGCGGATCAAAGTCATTCTTCTGTGGTGGCAATGAATAGTGGGGTGTGTGTCTTTCTGAAGCGTTGCAGACAATGATTCACCTGACGCACGATGTGAGCAACATCACTGACTCTTAAACCTGTGAAAGAAGAAAAGGTTTCAGTGAAATACATTACCTGTATCCACAATTATTAAGGGTAATATATAGATAGGGTTACAAAACAATTGCATTTTAAAGAAAACCTAGTTTAAATATTTATGAGTATATTATTTAAAAAGGAAAAACTTCAAGGTATTTTACTCAGTTTCAACATCTTAAGTTCTATGGCTTCCAAAAGAAACATTTTCATTGACATTTAATATCTTTTTAGGATGACTGGGAAATTATCCTCAATGAGTGAAACTTGTTTTTAAGTCTTTTTATACATTCTCCAGGAAATTGCGGCTGAGGTTTTGATCCTACCAATCTGGCAAACTGAAACATAGAACATTATATATACATATAAATGAGAAGAAAATTGAGAAAAGTTTTCTCTCTATACAGTATATCATAGTGAGAAAACTTTAGTGAGATATATAGTGAGAAATATATAGTGAGAAAACATGTATAGTGTAATATATGTGCAGGTTTATATATATATAAACCTGCACATATATTACACTATACATATGTTTTCTCATGTTTTATATATATATATATATATATATATATATATATATATATATATATATATATATATATATATATATATATATATAATGAGGTTGGATGTCAGCAGTTCCTGTACCATGCAATGGTTTTTCATTCTTTGCAAAAAAAAAAAAAAGAGTAATAAATCAAAATGAACTATAAACATGGGGCAGAATGACGTAAAGTGACAGCCAACATGTTACTATGTCAATTCTGCATGACTCAGTAGTGTCAAAATGCCACTTATATAGACCACACATTCATGGATGCCTTTCACTGAAAATCATAATCTTACCCAGACTATATTGCCATAACATACGGTATGCCAGTAAAAACATACAATCCAAGTCTCATCCAGAAAGGTCAGGATTTATTCCAAGCAGAATTCCAACGCGGGAAACTTCTAATAAAGTTACAATCCAACTAAAATCACTTCAGTATTCGTTAGACAATACACTATAAAGACGAATAAAATAGTCCACTTGCGAAAAGCCTGGTTCGTATTGAGCTGTTCGTGTATAATCAGAGTCTCTGAGGTTCATCCGGAATCGTTTAAAAAAAGGTCTGATTTTATCCCAAACAGAATTCCAACCGTGTCGGACCGTGAGGGAAACAGCCACGTAACTAAATTCAGGACGACTGATTCAGGAATCTCGACACTTTACTTCCGTGTGTTGAATCCAGGTGTGCTTGTCAAGGTAAGAAGTTAGGAGGTGAGGCTGTACCACGCATGCGCAGAGCCCACCTATACAACTACTCCACGCCAAGGCTACATAAAGGTACAAAAGATGCCCCTTCTATGGTACTACCCAAGAGGCATGCAGTGCGGTGTCTTAACACTTGACTAACCAATGCATGTTACTCATTTAATCTCAAAGGTAGGGGAAATATAGTTTATGTATTAAACATACATTAAACATTTTTATGCACCTCAGTGTATTATGATTTGATTAATAAAACAAAAAAACAAACAAACAAACAAAAAGTACTGAATAATATGACCTGTGTATGATTATGCTGTATGCTGTACTACATCTGCATGTAATGTGAGTGTGAGATTTAATGTTAGAAGTGAATACAGGACTGGATTTAAATGTGTTTGAAATAAACACGTGTAAATTACTAAACCCACCCAGAAACTCTGAAAATCACATTTTAAGTCGAGTCAGGTTACGTCCATAAACCGGATGTTACTGTACTTGTTTATGCTTATTTATCGAGTAAGTCTGTAACAGCATGTAGTTTGATACTCTAAAGTTAACGCGCGAGCCCCTTCCCTAAACGGTTGCTGGGATACAGCAGCGGAGGAACGCGCGCGAGCCGCATCAAACTAGACGCAAGACATTACGCAAAACAGCGCAGACTTCTAATAAAGTTACAATCCGACACAAAAGCACTAGGGTATTTATTACAGAGTTATCATTTAACAACAACTGCACAAACTGCGCAAACTTACCCCACGTGCGAAAGCCTGGTTTGTGTTTAACTGCTCGTGTTTGATCGCCGGCGGTCTCACGGAGGTTCATCCGGATTCTTTTAGAGATTATCAAGATCAGTGACAACCCCGGCGTCTGACAGTGACAACAAAGGGATGCAACAAGTAAAGCCCCACTCTTATATGCGATGCCTACTTTTTATTTTGAGGTTTAGGAAGAAAAAACTTACCATCGCCCGCGTAAAAAATGTTGGTTAATCCATGTTGTATCCGCGCGCGCACAGAGTTGAGAGATTGTAAAGGACAGACAGCAGGAATGATGGCCATGCGAGTGTGTCTGTGGCTGTTCAGCTCTATAGACGGACATGCCAAGAAGGGGCACCAGCTTGAGCTTCAGGAAACTTCCCCCTCTATCCTTCCTTACTGGCACCTCACTGAGCAAGCAGAGTGGAGCTAGTGCTATACTGCACAATGATGATTAAAGTTTAATATAACGAATCTGCATATAGGAGCACATCTGTCTTGTTTTATTTATTTTTGCATTTTATAGATTTGCTGGAATAACCCTTAAACTGACATTACTCCTAATAAACTGTAAAATCCCTATACAGGCTGTTCTCAAATACAACAAAGAGTGTTTTTTTTTCACATCGCTTGAATAGGACAGAGTAAAGGATGTCTTGAGAAAGAAAACAAAAGATCCTGACAGTGAAAAGATGGCCAGACTGAAAGTTCAGAGAGCTTCCTATATCCTAATTTAATCCCTACTCACTGGAGATGAAATGAATCTATACAATATAGAAATAATTATGAAATGAAGAGTCATATCAGTTGTATAGACATTTCAACAAGAGTACGGATATCTTTTTAATATAACGTTTTTTTTTTCTGGGCAGATGACTTAATACAGCATCATTGAGAATAATGACTTAACGAAATATTACACATAATGAAAGCAACAATCACACCAAAATATCAAATAATAGTTAACAATTTAATACAAGAATTGTAGAATCAACATTTATAAACATCACTGTTGCTAGGATGCTAACACATTTTTGGTTTGCAGACAAGTAACACCGGTATTCACACACACACACACACACACACACACACACACACACACACACACACACACACACACACACACACAAACACAAACACACACAAACACACACTTTCAAGATCGCAAAGCAGCTCTTGCTTTGTCCAAAATGTCCTTTCTTATCCTCGGATAGTTTGGATGTGCATCCAAGACCTGAAGGAACAAGATTCTCAGTTATTTAGCTTTTGATGTAATCTTTTCTTTTTATTCAGAAAACTCATGAAAAAAATTACTTACTTTGTGACAAACATCTATGGCATCGACATGCCTCTTTGCCTTCAAATAGTTGAAAGCAAGTTTGTACCCTGTAACAAATACTAAAATATCAATATCAACATCTTCAAGGTTCACAGAAATATACAAATAAGAATAACTGAAAACATACCAATGGTTGGATTTGTCTGATTGCCATATTTCCAGGCCAGTTCATAGTTTATGGCTGCATCTCTGAAAGATTGCTCCTTCTCCATGATGTAGCCCATGTATTCATAAGCTTTGCAGCATGACTGGAAAACAGATAATATTCAGAGATTTCTAACAATATTACTTTTAATATTACAGTTATAATATCTTCTCCTGATGTAGGCATGCTGTTGCAGAACTTTAATAAATAATACCTGAAGTAAAAGCTGATGCAATTGCATTTTCAGTGGATAAATATGTTTATAAAAAACACTACATATATTATAAAGTTGATTGATCGGATGGAGGGATTAAGGTATTAGAATGCTTCCATAACCAAAGGTTCTCCTTATGGTACACCAACAAAATAAGAATTCAAAAAACTTAACATTCTATAATACACTGAATTTCTTTAACAGCATGCCTACAAATTATGAGAAGGATAGAAATTTAGTCCATGGCAGAGCCATTTACCACTATTTCCCCAAATGTTCAAAAGAATCTGACAGACAGTGTTCCCTCCAAATATAAGCAAAGATCAAGATCAAGGTATTGTAACCACTTTGCTAGACAATGCTAACCTTATTGTGGCGCAGGCAGCGTTTTAACAGATCTCCTGCCATGTCGTATTTGCCAGACTGGATGTAGATATCTGCCAGAAGCAACCAGCTCTTCTCAAACTCATCGGCATCAATAATGTTCCAGTTCATCTTGGCAATGCGTTTTAGCTGGTTCCTGGCTCGAGGAGTCTGTTTGAGGATCATGTAGGCTGTGGCCATCGCCAGCAGTGAAGGGACATGGTCTTTCTGTGGTTTAGGTGAGTAAGGAAGGAGTCAAAACTACAATGATATAGTCATCATGGGATCCAGTAGGACCCTGATCAAAATAAATCACTGAAGAGAAATAAATGCATGAATGAATAGATGAATGAATAAATAAACGAACAAAAGTAATATTTCACTGTTGTAAACATTGTCTTTTGATTTGTTTCTAAAACAGTAAAATACTTTACACAATGTTTACTAGTCTGTTTTAAAAAACTTTTCTTAGAAGGTGCCTTATCAGTGGAGGTGTGACCCAAGCCCAAGATATTCAAGATATCATAGTTATGTTTACAAAGGTGTGTGGACATAAGTGTGTGTATGCTGACTTATAGACCTTTTTTTACAATCAATCCTGTCTATCAGGATTTTGCACACCTCATTGTTTGCGATCTCGATGAACACTCCAAGAGCTTTTTCCACGTTGGCCTTCTGCTTGGTAGCTAGGTAACAGTAATGCTCAAGAATACGCAGCTGAGTGTGGCCTTGAGGTGTCTGAGGCTTCAGCTCCTTCACAAGTTTCTCTGCTGTTCGCACTGCCAACTGCTCTGACTCCTGCTTCTCTGTGGAGTTCCTGATATGGCAAATTATTAATCAGTACATAAAGAACAGAGTTTATTTAAATTGCCTCCAAACCCTTTAACTAAACAATTGAAGTTGTGGCAATGTTTGCATATATGATGGTTGTTGCCTTGGTTTTACAATGTTTTCTTAAAATAATCTTTATAAAACCTTATGCTTTGACCAATAAATAGTAGGAGCAACTTTTCAAAATATTTGTTCATTAGCCATATACAAAAAATTGGTTGTATTACACAAATCTTGTATAATTTTACTTTCCATTTATCCCACTGAATACTCTACACTTAGGTTGTATAGCACCTCTGTATTTACTCACCCCATGTCTCCATCCAGGTTCTCAAACACCTCACCTCCCATCGTCTCATTATCCGGGTTTAAACATATCTCAATCATGTTGTAGACTGCATTCTGACCCCAGTCATTGTCCTTGCGAGCCTTATTGAAGTGACGCAAACCCTCATTTGGTTCACCAGTGTACCTGACACATACAGTTTAAGGATAATCAAAATTTTTATTTTTCTGTCAGATTCATTTCAGGTTGGACTACGTGTCAAAAAATGTTTGACAAATATTTTTAGCATAATTTCTGAAAGTAGAATGGATATTTATTATTTAAAAAAAAACTGATCCTGATCATCGGTCACAGGCAGTCTAGAGTCTATTCCAGGGGAGTCGGGGCACATGGTGGGGGTGCTCTAGATGGGCTGCCATCCCATTACAAGGCACAATCACAAATGTTTGCACATTAAATTTAGAAATGCCTACAGCACATTCATTCCTTCTTTGGACTAGGACAAAAAACGGCATACCCAGAGCAAACCTGCAACCTGCAGACTCAACATGCAACATGCAGGGTGGTATGAGGCAAGCATGCCACCGTGCACCCAATGTTATAACATTAACCATTTAGAGAAAGTCCCACACAATGGGTAATCAACAATCTGCTGTAAAAATCTAGATAGAAATATTACAGATTTTCACAAATGGAGAAATTGAAATGGAGAAACATCTAGCTTTGAGGTTACTACAAGTAGTAGGATTAGTAGAAACCTTACCACAAGTAAAGGCCTCTGCAGTAGTTGTACCCTGGCTCAAACTTGGCCCTTGGTGAGTGTTTTTCAGCCATATCCAGAAATTTGGGAATCTCTTCCAACTTGCCAGCTCTGCGTAGCAGGTCAATCAGCCGGGACAGTGTTGGATAGTTGTCTAAGGGAGATTAGACATGGGAAAGACCTAAAAAAAATGCCACTGCTGGCCACCAAATAGCTCTGTACTCATGTTTCTCTCATCACTATCTCATTCTGATGGGATCCTGTGTGGACTTGATAAAGCCTGGGAAATGGCCAGGATATGGTAACTAAAAACTGTCACACCTGGTTTTCTCTCCAGCAACTGCTGGAAGTGGAAAACTGCCTGCTCATAGTCCTGTTTCCTGAACATCAGATCAGCCATCATCTAAACAAAGCAGAGAACACAGATGAATTGTGGCTTGCAGACAAAAATATGTTGAGCAAAAAGTGAGGTATTGTTCAGAGACTAACCAGTGTTGCTGCCTCATTGATGGGGTCATTCTTCAAAATGACACTACACTGCTGTTGGCAAGCCTCTACATCATCCAGAGTTAGATACAGCTGTGCTAGCTCCAACATAACCTGGAGAAACAGAAAGACAGGAAAAAGAAACAAGTCAAAGGAGACATTAAACCAATGTCTTACTACATAATACTTAAACCACATATTATGATGCAATATGTATAGAACACAGACTTTAAATTGTAATAATCACCAAATCATTTAATATTTTATAGTAAGCATCCTTCATGACATCCCACACTAAGCCTTATCACACCCAAAGCAGGAACTGAAAGCTCCTGAAACACAGCTGCAGAGAGACGAGCACACTACACACACTGATTTAACCGTGCTGACCTTGCTGTCACTCTCACAATATACAAGCGCTTCTTTGTAGAACTTGACAGCTCTCTCGTAGCCGCGCTGGTGGCTGCAGTGCTTGGCAATTTCAGCACAGATTTCAGAGGCGAGCTGCTTCTGCATGGGCACGGCATCAGGCTGCTCCAGCTGAACACGCTTCAGCACCTTCGCCTGCACATCTCTTGCCTGATCAAACACACCGATTAGTGATAATTACTGAGTAATAATAAATAAATAGATAGATAAATAGAAGATCCTGAAATATGCTGAAATAATACCACACGGACAAAGAACCAATCAGAAAAAATAAAAACAAAAAACAGCAGACTCACACGATGTAAAGAAAGCAAAGCCTCATCATTTTTATTGACTTTGCTTTGAATCTTGGCCAGCAGTATAAGGTGACGGCAGTCCTCTGTTAACAAAGGCAGTTCGTTCACTAAAAAACAGAAAATGATGCACAGAGTAGTTAAGAGATGCTTAGATATCTGCTACAAATGTTTGATTACATTCAAAGCTGATATAATTATCATCCGTGTTTGTGTTAAGCAGGTTTTCACACAATATGCATTAAGGACTCACCAGGATCGTGCGAAAGAGCCTCGTGCAGAACTTTCTCACAGCGTTCATACTGTTTTAGCTTCATGAGCAGTTCAGCCAGATCATAGCGCAGGAAACTCTGCTGACCACTCTTAAGAGCAGCCTCATAATAGTTTATGGCCTGAAAAAAAAAAAAATTGGCACAGCAGGGTAAGACTCACAGGCACAGACACCAATGATTTATAATAGTTAATAATAGTTTTATTTACATAGCAAGGATACTTATGATCCAAGCAAATAGTTTAAAATAAAAAAATAAAAAAATAAATTAATGCACAGGCAAGTGTTAAAAGAGAGAAATTTACAAAGGGCTCACATGACAATTAGACGTATTGAATAACGTCCATAGATATGAAGATGGCAAAACAGGAACAAGTAATAATATAGTGTATGGCATACTGTAACTTTGTTGTGTTTTTGAAATTTGGATCCCATCAGGATCTGATGGGAGAGTCTACCAAATTTTAAAAGCAAGTGCACCAAATAATCCATTTCATTTTTTTAATATTTGTTATGTTATGTTTTATACCCAATTAATTTTTTTCACTTTTTAAAAATATTTTTGTTTATTCTCATAGTTTTCCAGAGCTACTAAATTTATGCCATTTTTTAAAATGACATTTATCTCATTTATAAAACTGAGCATTTGAGGATTAAGGGCCATGCTCAGGGGCCCAGTAGTGGCAGCTTGGTGGTCCCGGGATTTAAACTCACAACCCTCTGATCAGTAGTCCAACATTTATTCTGTATAAATTATATGTAATGGCTGATGTTTTTTTAGAATTACAAATAAAGATTCAAGGATAATTCAAGGCTTGTGTATACAATGTAGGAGAGGATGTTTTGGTGAACAGTAAAAGAGGAATGGTGTATGATTCTATGTTTACCTTAACATAGTTATGGGTCTTGACGAGAGCTTTCCCAATCTTAGTAGCCACAGCACCATCTTCAGGGTTTCTCTTCAAAGCCTGCTCATAAACCTCTATGGCCATCTCAGGCTGAGAGATCACATTTTTATGTTCAGACACAGTAGTAATCCTGATATTCTTGACTGAGCCACTCCTCTTAAATAAACTAATTCGCCAAACCTATTGCACTAATATATAAATATTAGTACAATAGCTTTGAGCAAATATTGCTTAAGAATAATTTCACATGGCCCATTTAATCCTACCTATTTCAAGGAATACAAATAAAGTTTAAGTGTAATACGTAAGATCATTTAAGACCAACCTCTTGGATGTTCATATAGGCATCTCCTAACAATAAGTATGTATGTGAGCTGGGCATCTTTTCAACCAGATCCCTGTAAAAACATAGATATGTTTAGTTTTCCATTGGAATGCAATAAATGTCTGTGTATGTGTGTTTATGGACACAGAGACAGAACTAAAAGAAAGCAAATTTGAGTATTTCAGTGTCAGACAAGGCAGTGGATATGTCTTTTCTCATGTCCATCTGAGCATGTGAGATTTCAGATGGGATGTTTGTCTTTGTCAGGCCACAGTGGATCTGAAGCCAATCCCAGTGCAAAGACCAGGTGAAAGAAGCAAAAATTCACCTTGGATCAAAGTTCAAAGTTGACATTTAAATATCGATATGTAGTACAGTTCCCACTCACCTATAGCAGCTTACATATAGACGTTTCTCCTTCCTGTGGTTCAGGTAGACGTTTGCCATCTTCTCAGTGGCCTGCACAAAGTAGGGCTGCTCCTGTGTAATGTTTCTAAGCATGCTCAGTGCAAGCTCCGTGTCCCCACGCAACAGGGCAAGGTCGGCGTTAGCGATGGTGACACGCAGCTCTTCAGGAGAACCAGTAAACTCGTTTATAGCATCCTGCATTACTTTAGCCGCCTCGTGCTGTTTTGTTAATGCAACAAACATATCGAATGGAGTAGATAATGAATTTAAAATAATAAAATGCTTTATACAGTTACACTAAAAGCCAAGTAACTTTCACCTCTTATTACCCCAAGTGTTACCTGTTCGCCATTGAGCCAGAGTGCTTCTGCCAGCTCCAGATACACAGAAACACAGTCTGCAGTGCTGAGCTCCACTCTCCTGGCTTTGGTTTTGGCAGCGGACCCTACTCTTTTCACTCCTGGCAGACTCCTGGCCAAATGAAGTGTCTGAATGGCCTCCTGCAGCTCACCCATCTTTCTTTGTGTTTGAGCTTTAATTAGATGATACAGAGGGTGCTCCCTTACCTGCTCCACACACACACACAGACACACAGACACATTTTATATACACACACACACACACACACACACGTATATAATGTGTGTTTTTTGGTTGTTGTTTTTTTTGAGAGAGAGAGAGAGAGAGAGAGAGAGAGAGAGAGAGAGAGAGAGAGAGAGAGAGAGAGAGAGAGAGATTTAAGGATTTGCAGAAGCATTCCTTATAGACAATAACAGCACTGAACTGATTCCTGATTCCTGTATTAGAAATAGATTAGTATTTCCCCTCAATATCTAAGCAAATTTGAATGACTGGATGATTAACTTTATCTTATATAATAAATTATAATGTTCTTTCACTTATAGGTTGTCAATTATTGTGGCATTGACATGTTTTTCCATAATGTAAATAAATACATGAATAAATGAATAAACAAACAAATAAATAAATAATAGTCACCTCAAAATTGTGGCTAAGGCAGAGCTCTAGAGACTGAGAAGACAGTTTAAAATTGCCCTGAAGGAGATGGATTTGTGCCATGAGGAGGTGGGCATCTGCAAAGGAGGGTTTCTGTTCCAAACAATGTTGCAGGCTGCTCTGAGCTGCCTCTGTGTTCCCTAAACAGGCCAAAGACCAGTGTCAGCATCAATACTTGCAAGAGTTACAAGACCTCATGAGGAACCTGATGTTTGTTTTAGAAACAGAAACATTCACCTGACAGAAACCTGACTTTTGCCATCAAGAACACAGCCTGCAGGAGTCCAGGGACAATCTTGATGACTGTGTCTAGCACAGCTGCACAATGCTGTAGCTGAAGAGCAGGAGCCTGGCCCTGGGCTGGAGGCTGAGGGACAGAGAATATATGTATATGTATATGTATATGTATATATATATATATATATATATATATATATATATATATATATATATATATATATATATATATATATATAGATAGATAGATAGATAGATAGATAGATAGATAGATAGATAGATAATTAGATAGACAGATAAAAAGAAATGGCTATAGCATGCTACTAAACCTTATAATTATTAAAGCCTGTAATAGTCAGAAACTGTACAAATACAAATAAATCCACTCATAAAACCAAGTTTTCTTAAATTTGTTATTAAATTACAGTAAACATTAATTATAGACAATAACAGCTTTTACAGCTATGGTCTTCCATATTTTTTTAAATTGCTATGCTTCACAATTTCCAGGCCCCACTTTGCGAACTAGGGCTCTAGAGACCTGAGCAAAATTGAAATGTATGCAACCCAAAACATTGTACGTGATTTTGCTTCATGGTCTCATCTGTGACTTAAAACACATCTACATCTAAGATGTTGCTCATCCAGGCTGTGACTTACACATCAGGAGGCACTTAGCATGAGTGTATGTGGAGATATCAATTCCTTCGGATTCACTGGCAGTAGCATAGGCCACATCTGCTCACATAAAAGTGTCTGCTCCTTTTGTAGTGTAGTGTAAATATCCTTTTTTCCGACACTCACTATTTTAGTGTGTTCCAAACAAAGCATTAAACCGTCTTCCTCAGCACCAGCACTGTTGTTCTAGACCAACAGGTACAGTTATTATGCATGCCTTGTTTAGTCAGATAGTTTCTTGAATAACTGCTAATATGATCCAGCTTTTAAATTGTTTAATAATGCGTGTGTGAAAGTCACTAGATAAATGAATGAATCCAAGTGAAATTCAGCAGAATAACCTGGGATACATGTAGGGTGTTATTTGGTATTTGAATTAGTACTAAGTGGTGTTAACTCATGAGAAAACTAAACACACAAATGTTTATCAAAAAGATTGTATATTCTTGTAGTTCCTCTTATTCCTATAGTTATGGCACATATTTAAAAATGAAACACATACAATATTATTTTGCATAATAAAGTTTCAATCAGAAAACAAGGAAAAACTTCTACACTCAACCACATATGATGAAATAGTGTTTGGTGTCAGTGTATCCATCTGTGTGTAGTGTGAGACGGACCTTGGCAGGACAGAGTGCCAGATACTCCTTTGTGATCTCCAGCAGGAAGTCAGGGTTGAGTTTTTCATAGTATTCTACACTGAGTGGCAGGCCCTGTAGAGTGGAGAAGTGTGTGTCCACAGTGACATTCAGCAGGTTGGTTACTTCATGCTGAGACTTCCGTTTCCGAATAGCCAGGACTGCCCGCAAATACAGCAGCTCCTAATACACACAGCAACATACAAAACATCAAACAAGGATATTGGTCCAGGAGTTACAGTATCTACAATAGAAAGTTTCACAAAATTTTACTCTCTATTATGCCTATGACTTATATTACTTCAGTGAGAATTCTTGCTTAACTAGTAGATGGAGACTTTGTGTGTACTCTTCTACAGCTCAGCTGAACACATACTGTGCCGAACTGATGAGCTTCACATATCTGAATGGAAGACGAAATAAACTACAGATGACTCAATCTAAGCAAAACACAAGTAGCTGCATCAGTGAAATACAGTGATGCAGGTACTCCCTGAATATATTGGAACTTTCTAGAGTTCCCTGGTATTGCAAATGGTAGAATTTGATAGTCATACGATCAGGCCAACTATCAATATATAAAAATTTTGATTAATAAATATATTTGAAGATACATCTAGAGAAAGTCAGTGTTATAGTCTGCTGCACTGAAATCTATGTTTTTGGTGACTTACAGCTGATTTGCCAATGGACTGCTGGATTTCAGTGAGAAACTCGAGCTGCTGCTCAGCATCCTGCAGATGACCCTCACTCAGTTGGCAATGAATAATTCCTGCAAAATATAAAAGGTCTTTAAAATAGAGTATCACTCCAGATTGGCACAACAAAGTTCACACAATCTTCAGAAGATCGAATCCTGACAATGACAAAGCCGTCTGTCGCTGAGCCTAGGAAGCAAAACTGGCCATGCTTAGGTCAGAGAGATGGCATACGCGCTCTCCCCTGTTAATACAGTGATGCTAGCCAACTGCAGACATCTGTGACCTTATGCATGCAGAAGAGGCTTGAGAGTGATCTCTACCTAGTGCATGCTGCCAAGCAGAAAATGAGCAGGTTGGCTGGCTTTATGCACATCAGAAGAACCACATGTCCGTTTGTAAACTATTTGCCAAAGAATTTGAGATCTGACCATCTCACTTATATGTGCTTATTGAACATCCAATTCAAGATTTGGTCCCTCTTTGACATTAAAGTAGTAGTAATAATAATAATAATAATAATAATAATAATAATAATAATAATAATAATAATAATAATACACACTAAAGAAGACCAATAGATTTTGGAGCATGGCTGTGGGAATTTCCAGATTCTACAAGAAGAACATTACTGAGATAAGGATGTAGGCTGAGAGACCTGTGAAGCAGTCAGTGTTCTAATATACACCAAAGGTGTTCAGTAAGGTGGAGGTCAAGGCTCTCTGCAGACCACTCAAGATCTTCTATACCATGTTTTTATGGATCTCACATTTTACACAGAATCATTGACATGAAGGAACAGGTTTCAGCCTCTTAGTTTAAATTAAGAACTGTAATTCTAAAACAAATATTCAATACTTTTTTCCAATGTTATAGCAGTGGTTTAGGGAAGAATTACATATAGTTGTGGTGGTGAGATGTCTAGCTGACCTATGTTAGGGTAGACCTTGCTGGTGATTTGGCTGGGAATTGTTAGGTGCCCAAAATGGAGAGAAAAATGGAGGGGCGGGAGGCAGGGTTAGTTACACTCAAGAAATGTTGGATGCCATAACTAGTATGGTTATTGGGTGAGAGAGAAAAAAAATTCTAAGATATTTTCTATTCTATAAGACATTTTCTCAATACACAATTTACACGACAGTATTTGCAGTGCACACAAAATATGGTGCCATAATAAGAGCTTTACAAATAAAATAAAAAATCAATAATTAAAGAATAACCAAGCACAGAGACAAATAAACATTTACTAAGGTTACAAAATTACAAATTACAATTAGAAAAGTAAAGCAATTACAATATTAAAACAAATGAGAAACTACAAATGATTAAAATAAATTTTTCACCTCCAAACAGTTAGTTGTTAGAGTCAATAAAAGTTTCATTAAAACATACTGAAAAATACCCAAGAGACATAGGAAACGTATCACTATGTTAATATATGTTGATATCGATATTATAATGTCATATTCTCCAGCACTACGCTTGACCTTATGTTTAGTCATAAATATCCTGCCAATTGTAATTGGTGTAATTGATGTATAATAAGTGTCAATATTTAACTAATTTTATTTACCTCATCTTAGAAACACAGAATCTTATAAAGTATCTAGTCACGTAAAGAGACCTAAATTCTGCTAAATTTTCACTGATCCTTGTTGACTTTCTTCTGATTTGTCAGAGAGAGCTGAGAAGTAAAAGAAATCCAAATAAATTTATTTTTACCCATTAGAGCAGAGACACTGCTCTCATCCAATGTCATGGCAGTTTTGTACCACTTTATAGCCTCCTTGGCTCTACCCTGAAGGACAAGCTGGTAGCCCAGTTCAGTGGCCAGCTCTGCATCACTCGACGCCAGAGAGAATGCTCTCTCCACCAGTCTATGTGTGAGCTGCAGAATCTTTTCTGCTCTTCCACACTGTAGACAGGATAACATTATCAGTAAGGAGAATATGGTGGAATGCAGTAACTGTAATAATTATAACACATACAGTCTTCAGTCACATCTGGCCATAGATCAATATGGCAAAATGTACAACATCTTGTGATGATGTAGTTTATATTTACAGTATGTATCATCATTTATACAGCACCAAATTTCACATGCAGATCCTCCCACAAGATGTTTATTTAGCAAGATAGTTTATTTAGTCTCTAGTGTCAGCACTTTGTAATGACAACACCAATGTTTTCTCAGAAAAAAAAATAGTTATGCAATTCTGCATTTTTGTTTTTACTTTTATAACAAAATTAAGATGCTTACCCATGACTATGATCAGTGAATTCTGAAGAAACCTTACCCCTCGAGTGAAAGCTAAAGACATTCTGTAAAGAAGTTCTGGGTTGTTTGGCTCTTGTGACTCCAGGGTGCTGATAAGGTTCACCAGCTGTGTCTCTGACTGCAAACACAGAAAACAGCTTTAAATATTATTTTGCCAAATGTAACCGAAAGGGGTTTAATTTTAAGTAAAAGGGTCGGTGTCAGACCTCTCCAATGTCGCCTTCTCGGCACAGCGAGTAGAGTGCTAGCATTCTCAGTCCTTCCAGGTTGCTTCTGTCTTTCTGAAGAAGTCTAAATATAAAAGTTCACAAACACTTACATATTCTTATACACACACATTCGTTTATAATATTTTCATAGTTTTGTATACCCACACCCTTCGCTGCAATTAAAAACATTGCCAGAAACAGGCAAAAAAAAAATCGACAGAAAAATATGCTAAATTCAGTGAATGACGGGAACTTGAAATGGTATTTACAGTATAGTACAGATATAGTATTTTAAGCTACACCACTTATTATTTGTTGTTATTAAGAACAGAACATCTACAATACTCAAGACACTAATTGTTATGTTGAAGTTTCAGGTATGAAGATAATAACAGAATAAATTTCTTGTTTGTTTCTTGTTTCTGTTCTTTTCATTGTCCACTTTATGGTATATCTAACTTTCAGAATTCAAGATTTGCAACATGCACTACAGTAATAGATGATAGCCTATAACTAGCCTAACTAGAATAGAACTAGCCATGAATTGTTCATTCTGTAAATCATTCTCATGGCAAAAATTCTCAAGGAATTTTAATTTTGGAAAGAATGCGTACGATTCTTTGCTTTCATGAGGAGCTGGTACATTGGCACTACCAAACCCCACACCACATACTGAATGGTCTTTCTCCCCCTCACACACCCCCGCAGCAGTGCACTCTTAGAAATGTGTGGCTTTTGGGTTCAGCCTCAAAGGCTCCTTTGATTCTACCTCCCACTGGCCCTCGTCCAACAGGGAGTGGAGAACAGAACAATGACCCAGTCTTTCAGCCTGAATCTGTGGCATCACATTTGATTTTCATTTACACTCAAACACAGACTGACTCCCACGGCCCTGCCTTGGCCTAATGACTTTTCAGTGGTTTTGTTTAGAAATCAGGAACATACAACAGGCTCAGAGTATTTAAACTGCATATGTATTTCAGATCCAGTAGAAGCAACCTGTTGATCTAAGGTCAAAATGCACAAAGCAGTGAGAGAGGTGATACCTCTGAGCAGCATTCACAGTCTGTTCCCAGTCCAGTAGGTTCAACAGTAGCTTCATCTTCTTCACCAGAGCAGGTGTGAAAGATGGGTAACTAACAATGACCTGGTTTACTGTTTCTAAGGCACCAGAGTAATTCTGACGAACCTCATTATACTGCACCTGAAAAAACAAACAAAAAAAAAAACAAAGATAGAATATAATAGAAAGTCTCTGGAAATAACACATCAAAATGAGATAATCATGTGATTATTAATTTCCAGGTATTCATATTTCCATAATATTTTATCTTTTACAGCTCCATGAGAAACTTACAAACAGTAATGAATAATGGGAATGCATTACCTTTATCCCAGCACAACATACTGAGCTGTGTTTCGACAAGTGTAGAAACAGAATACAGGAGAAAAATGCTACAGATCATGTTTTGTTTGTCATAATTACCTTTCCCATCAGAGCAAAAATATTGATTTTCTCTTTCAGAGCTTCGTCAAAGTATTTCCCAGATTTCTTGGTGTAGCCATCTTTACCAGAAGTCAGGTCTATCCATCCTTTCAGTATCAATCCCTAAAACACACACATTCCAAACAGTCTTTAATATATATCTATTGATGATATATTTGATATCAGATTTGATTCAAAGAGCTTAATTTAGTAATTACAGCTGGGTGATTTGTCATTAATTCCTAAACAACTGTATCCCATCTACTGCTATAATGACATCATTCCCCTGTCCACCCTGTCCATCACTGGAAAAAGGATCGCCATACGATGTTATGTGAACAAACTAAATGTCATCAAATGTTCCTAAATTTAATCAGAAACCAAACAATACATCTGTATGGTAAGTGAATGTTTATATTAGGTTAGACTGAACTCTGACAGAGATAATTGCATTTGTGTTACATGATAAGTTATTTGATATTTCATTTAATTATTATATCTTAATACAAATCTTAATTTAGATCTTACTTCTGTGGAGCCATTGGAGATTTTGATCATCCGGTCTACATACTCTCTGGCCTTATCATTCCGCCCCAGGAGCCAGAGAAACATCCCAGCATAATACAGAGCTTTTGGGCTAGCACTCTTACGATTCTCCTTAACCTTCACATCAAGTTCTTGGATGGTGTCTCTGTCTGAAGCCAATAATACAATTACACATTCATTATTACACACAAGAGAATGGCTTATCTACCCAAATTCATAGCTATACAAAGATATTACTGGTTTCAAAACTGACACAGATTGAAAAAATGTGTGATAATGTGAGCATGTTAGATCACTGATGTCTACCTGGATTAGGTCTTTTTTTCTGGGCATAGACCAGAGCCATTAGTGTACACAATGATACATCTTTCTTATCCTTCACCTGTTCCAGCTCCTGAATGGCCTCTTGCACATGATCTACAGAATAAAATATGAGAGAACTTAAAACACAAACACACACATGCGCACACACAATTTAGTTTATCATACCTGCGGCACAACTCTAATTACTCAAAACTGTATGTGTTTAAAAAGAAAACTTTACAACACTCGTTGGTTTATATACACTGATGGATGATATATAAAAGCAAAAAGCTGAATAAATGAGTGGAGTAATGCAACAATGCTGCCTCACAGCTCCAGAGTCCCAATTTCAATCATGAGCTCAGGTTTCTGTCTCTTTTTTCGGTCTCATTCTATGTGGATTTCCTGTGGGGTTTCTGTCATGTCCCAAAAAACAAACATGGTTCTAGGTACACAATGTATGCCAAATAGCCTCAAGGTATGAAGGAGTGTTTAAAGTACATAGTTCACAGTTCCCGGTGATGGACTGGCATCCTATCTAAGATGTATTTGACTCTTTTCTAGAGATTCAGACCCTCCATAACCATGAACAGGATTATGTACTGTATGCATGTATGAATGAATCATAAGTGGATATGCTTCCAGAAGGCTGTACTGAATGATACAATTAATCAATATACATGCCCTGTGTCATGTATAAGCATGCTGAGCAGGACCACTTCAATTTGAAAACAATCAAAATGACCTTAAATGCTGATTTGGCTTCAGTCACACTGTTAACATTTCAATAGGAATGCTGACTGAAATAACATCAGTATTTAGATCTGTGGGAAATATATCAGTAGTATTATAAATTGTATTCAGAAGCACACAGGGAATAACTGTGAAGCTTGTGCATTAGTGCAATATGTAAGAAAAGTAAAAGTAACAGAGAACACAGGTGATTGAGAATGTCAGTGCAGCACATGATCAGACCATCAGCAATAACAGTTCATCTACAACCACACAGAGAGGCCTTTATATTCACTAGAGCTCCAAGTGAGCATCTTCATGCAAACACCAGCTGAGGGAAAACAAATGGTCTTTATCCAACTTTAGAATCAGGTCCAATGTACATAAAAGCTGTTCTGGTGGCTTTCGGTGGCTCTACAGTTTGTTTAAGTTATATTATCATTTGTCAGCCATCTACTTTCATATTCGTTTTATATAAACTGCATTGTATTATATGTAGACTACTCTCAGGATCTTACATTTCAACACTTACATCAGAGCTAACATCAGAAGAAGAAAATCTTTGTCTCGTATTATTAAAGTCAGCACTATTTAGTGCTTTCTTTGTACAGTTCATCCTGATTGAAGACGATAGTATGTTCCTTAGTCTGTCCCACTAGCAGTTCTATTGACTTTACCTTGCATGAGAAGGCCATAGGCGTGGAAAAACGTGTAGATTGGGCTATTGCTGAACTTTCGCTGAGATTCACTTGAAACTTTCAACACATGATTGGAATACTTCTCCTGGCAGTAATAAATGATCAGCACCTGAAAAGATTGGAACCCGTTTATGAAAGAAGTCACGTTTATACTTATCAAACATCATTACACACACACACACAAATAGCTAGACAGACAAACAGACAGACAGACAGACAGACAGACAGACAAACAAACAGACACACACACACACACACACACACACACACACACACACACACACACACACATAGCTAGACAGACAAACAGACAGACAGACAGACAGACAAACAAACAGACACACACACACACACACACACACACAAATAGCTAGACAGACAAACAGACAGACAGACAGACAGACAGACAGACAAACAAACAAACAAACAGACACACACACACACACATTTTTTTATACAACTAGTTTGCCAAATCTCCGAATGTAAGTAACTAAATGTATATTCGTGTCTCCACAAATCTAATAAAGTGTTAGTTATATTGTAGTGTAAATGACAATAAAACGTGTTTAAGACAGACTGCACACCGTTAGGATGAAGTGCAAGTTGTGGGGCAGAAACAATAAAGTAATGACTAACCTGTGTTATTTCTTCGTCCTCAACTTCAGTCATCTTTGTTCCTGTACCATACAGATACCTCCTGTAAACAGATTTAATGTGGCGATTGTAGAATTGCTTTCTGCCTAGTTTTTCGCCATCTTGGAGATCAAGCAAAGCGTCCTAGTAACCAAACAACCAGCGCCATTTTTTGTCTGGAAACAAGGAAGAGGATTAAATAAAAACTCCTAACAATTCGTTACAGGTCCACACGATGGCGCCCTACTCCTGAATAATTGTATGGAGTTAAGCGCTATGG
The DNA here is from genome assembly GCF_022655615.1 of Tachysurus fulvidraco. Taxonomy (NCBI): domain Eukaryota; kingdom Metazoa; phylum Chordata; class Actinopteri; order Siluriformes; family Bagridae; genus Tachysurus; species Tachysurus fulvidraco. The sequence continues at coordinate 14,029,354 of NC_062523.1, forward strand.
TTGTGTTGTGTGACTTTTCTTCCAACCTTTTTGGAATATTTTGACACACGGTTGCACCTTTTGTTTACATAGTTTGTAACATTTAATTACAATTTGTTTAGTTATTTTATTTGAAATTTTCCCCACTTATATTTATATGTGTGTCTGCGCGCCCGCGTGTGTGTGTGTGTGTGTGTGTGTGTGTGTGTGTGTGTGTGTGTGTGTGTGTGTGTGTGTGTGTGTGTGTGAGAGAGAGAGAGAGAGAGAGAGAGTGCACGCGTGTGTGAGTGTGTGTGTATACCCCAGTACTGTTTTGGTACAAAATTATTTTATTAATTGTGCATTATCAAGTCCATATAAAAACATTTTAGAATTCCAAACATTATTCCTCTAAAAATAATCTTACAGAAGACTGCTTGTATAGAAAGCAACATTACATAAGAGGCCATATATATATATATATATATATATATATATATATATATATATATATATATATATATATATATAATATTTTTTTTTTCTTGGTGTAGCCTTCTTTACCAGGAGTCAGGTCTATCCAGCCTTTCGGTATCAACCCTGAAACACACACATTCCAGACAGTCATTAATATATAATATATATATTAATACACGTGTATATATATATGTGTGTATGTGTCAAATTGGTCAAACTGATAATTATTACTGGTGTCAAAGTGTCTACAATTACTTGCAAAGCTGTGTACATCCAAAGTCAGCAAATATATTGCTTGTATTTGAGACTTCAAGACAACTTTCTTTTTTTCACCTATTCTGTTCGGGTCTTAACACTGATAGAAGGTACAATATTTTGAATGAATGCAAACTTTGTGTTGGGCCGTGACCGCAGTGATCACATGACCCACATCTGAAAGAAAGTCAAATGCTGCACTAATGCCTGGGGCTCCCAATTGACTCTAATGATAGTCATACCTAAAGGGAGTGCTACACAGCCTAATAAAAGGCACTCATTTGTTATATTATGCATAAAAAATAAAACAGTCTAGGCATAGGGCTTGGAGCCAAATTAATTTATTTCACAACTTTTTTATTCATTTATCTTTAGTAACTGCTTTATCTTGGTCAGGATCCTATCATGGTAACATTAGGTGTGACATGTGAGAATTCACCCAGGATAGCATACCAGTTCATTGCACCATGCACACACACACACACACACACACACACACACACACACACACACACACACACACACACACACACACACACACACACACACACACACACACACACACTCACACATGCACACACACACTCACACATGCACACACACACATTCAATGTGAAATAGCCAGTCTGCCTACTGTTGGAGAAAACAAGAGATCCTGGAGAATCCCATCAAACACAGAGAACATGCAAAACTCAAACAAACTGTAATCTGAGCTTGGGCTCAAACCAGGGTCAGCTGTGGGGTGGCATGCAACTATAGAAGTTTAAAACATTTTACTGTTTAAAGGTGAGATGTTTAGCAGTGACTGACTGCTTGTTTGACAAATCTTATTAACTCTACAGTATGTGGAATAGACATGTTGCTTATTCTGATATGTGGTAATGAGTATTACACAACAGATTGACAGTATTGATCGTGAAATCCGAGCTATTGTTGTCTAGAATGGTATGAAACTATACAGTGGTTTGAAGTTCTGACCCCAGTACAAAAAGGGCATTTGCCTGCATGCTGTCTAAGAAGAATTTAACCTCTCAGATATCATTCCATACATGCACATTCAGTGACATACAATAATTAGCCTGGGCACAATTAATCAATGGTGCAAATAATCAGATTGTTATTGATCTCAGACTGTGGGACAAAAACATGGCACTGTGTTCCTATTAGTTATTTTCCCATGTCTTGCCTTATATAGGCTTTTGAACAGTTATAGTTATTTGAAATTCTGGCCTTTATATCTCATGAGCATGATTAAGTTTTCCAAAATCTGAATCTAAAGGATCTGATCAATAACTGTTTGGATTGAGATTACAAGCATTACATATGGTATTCTCTAGAAGATCTGTAAAACCCCAAACACATCTAGTCATCAGTAGCAATCAAATGTCTCTTTTCCGGTACTGTCTGTGGCTTGTTCCATTGTGGTATTTACTTAGAGCATTCATAGACATAGAGTTTACATACTATAATGTGTAAGGATAATTATAATAAAAGCTCCTATGCTCTCAAGTAAGTGTTACTAGGAAATCATATAAGGTCACAGTGTATTCTATTTCTATGTAATATGACTTTTGATGTTAATTCATTCAGACATCTGAGTTCTAAATGGAATAGAAAAGTGGAGTCGTATGTAAACTTACCAGAAAATGTGTTTGTTCTTTTCAACAGAATTTATTGAATTCATTGTTACTAAAGCCATTAACAAAAGATGAACCTTGGTGCATTAGAGGTCAGAACAGGCCTCAAAATAACAAAACAGGATGTTTTAAAGCTTGGGAATGAAGCTTGATGTGGAACTGATTTACACGTCAACTTTCTGAAGGAGAAGGGGAGCTACAGTATTTGTTATAAGAAATACAAACATGGAAATGCTTACTAAGTGACAATATACAACTCACCGGCCACTACTGTATACTGTACTGTTTATGGAACACTATACTAGGTAACCCTTCTGTGTTCTCAAAACAGCCTCAGATTTGCATGGCATGAATTCCACATGGTTTGTAGACATTTTTCGCAGAAATTTGAAACCCCGGGCTGACGGATTACCAAAGCTAATAGCCATCGACGACTTGGCTTGTACCTGTCTGCCAAATGAATACATGAAAATATGTGAACTACCAAAGGATTTGAAATGTGGAAAATTCCTGCCCAATAAGCAAAATCTGTGAAGCCCCTTTGAACTTTATTTACTACTACTGGCCAAAGAAAAACACTTAGCAAATTTCAGTCAGATTATTGTTTTAAATGTTCATACAGTATGTCCGTGCTAAAATCATTCGTATGTCAATGCTCTATTTATTCTATTCATTCCATGTTACAAGTAGATCAACTTCCACATTAGCAGCCTCATCACCCAGTGGTCAGCCAAACAGCACAGGTCACGTTGCCAAGCAACAGCCGAGGAGAATCTGCAGTCTCACTCTTCATTTAAATGATTCTCTGGAAGATGAGCTTCCTGTGTTTGCAAGTCATTCTGTTATAATGGAGGATACTGTCTGTGATATTGCCCTTAACCCTCAACTGCTCTGAATTGTCCTCTCTCAATTGTATGTTGTATTGGCTGAACGCAACACAACAGCCAAATGAGATAAATGTAGATCCAACATATATATATATATATATATATATATATATATATATATATATATATATATATATATATATATATATATATATATAAGCAAGTAACCAGTCAATTTAAAAAAAATGTATTCTATTTGAAAGATACTGAATAAAGTCATGTTTACTGATGTGCTTGCCTTGCTAGATATTACTAGATCATAAGGCAGCAAACGTAATGCCCCATTTATCTTCACAGACATAGTATTGCACCTAGAGGTAAAAAAAATGACAACTGTTATTAGAGGCCAATTGGGGTAGGAATCATGCTGCATCACGTTCATGCTACAAACATTTCTTACAAAGGAGAAACAGAATAAGGACATAAACAAAGTACTGTAGTTAGGCTAAAATACTTTATTATCCATGGTGTCTCCTGAAAACTGCTTAATGTAGGCGCTAGACTGTATGCTGTTTAACTGTATGATGTTGACTTACGACTGCCGATTATGGGGTTACTTTTCTAGAGAGTATAATCCTATAGCATAAGATTCAGTTTGAGGCTTAAGTAAGGAGCTAATTGTAGAATATCAATCTTTCAGTTTCACTTAATGTTTTTAAGACGACTGTCCCTAAGTTAAAGTCAGGGCTAGCCATGAATGGGCTCCTTTGTCTCTGTGTGTTTGGTAGGGCTTATCTTTACTGAATTACATGCAAAAAATAAAAAATAATAAATCAGTCTTTAGTGGGATCTCTCACTGGCAGTTTAGTCTAAAACAGACATCAGATAAACACAAATGCACTGGGGTTTAATAGCATGAAGTGAGTCTAAACAAGACTAAATCTGCTGGGGCAATGACACTCGGATTTGGACCACACTAAATGTGTCCAGTGTGAAAAACACCTAAATTAGCTACTAAATTAATGTTTAGTCAAGTCTAAACCTAATAAATTAAGCCTCACAGTTGTACTTTACTATAAGAAAATTAATTAAAGAAAAAATGTAATAGGATCATTCTAAATGAGCAAGAATTCAACAAACATGGCTTTATTATAATCCTTTATTATATTATATTTTTATAGGTTGTAGTTATTGTATTGTAGTAGGTCCTTGATTTTTTTTTTTTTTGTTCACAGGTAGGATTTGATCAATTAAATAATCACTGCGAAATTAAAGGTTTACAGCAACATGAAAGTAGAATTAGAAATATTAATAATATGAAATGGGCTATATGGTCACCTTCCTTAATTTTGTGTTTTTTTATTATTATTATTATTATTATTATTATTATTATTATTATTATTATTATTATTATTATTATTATTATTATTATTTTCTCTGTTTCCTTAATTCCATTACATTGCAGAGCATCACATCACGTAATCATCTTTGAATGAAATTTGTCTGTGGACTTCATATAAAAGCCTATAGAGAATGTTAATAGTTCTTAAAAGTAGTCACTTGTATTTGCAGACATCATGAATTAATAAAATACTAACAGCATATGTTTTGTGGTCAAGTGTATTAGACTCAAATAAATACTTGTCAGTAAGACTCATTGCACCTCGACCTCTAAATCAAGCGCTTCACAATTAAGGAAACTTTACGATCAGCATCTTAAATACACATACAGTTCATTCTTACTGATAAAAGTATTTTGTTGACTGTTTGATATGTTTGCTGTATGCACACACACACGCACTCTCTCTCTCTCTCTCTCTCTCTCTCTCTCTCTCTCTCTCTCTCTCTCTCTCTCTCTCTCTCTCTCACTGAACCATCTAAGGATGAGGAGATAAAACATTTAAGTGCTCATTAGCTGCAATAGAAGACTGGGACACTAACAAAACGGGTCTTTTCCGGCAATGTGGAAAGCCTAATGCTGATTGTGGTTGAGCTGAAATGAGCATGCTGAAAGTCATAAAAAGGGTGATTGGAAGAGCACAGGGCACTAATGCTTTCCTAATTAGGAGTGGTTAGTCACTTGAGACAGAAGCTTATGGCCATAAAACAATTTCTCTTGCTCAAACAGGTCATATTGCTCATAGGTCTCTTATTGCATGTAACTTGCATCATGGACCATAAAATCTTGTAAACTCATCTTTCATTTGCAGTAGTAGTGAAAAATGTTACTCGCTGGGTGTGCAAAATAACATTTATCAGAATAGTTGTGATAAACATCTGATAAAACAAATGCAATATAATTAACAATTCTATAATTCAATTCGTAAGTCAATTTCACTTCAATCTGCATAGACTGAAAGATTAGTCTTTATATCTCATGTCAAAAACAAATTGTAGCTGGTCCATAGATTTAAACACATGTTAAGAGGAACACCAAAACAACTAAAACAAGGACACAATTATGCATAACAGTGTCATCTTTCTATGGCCTTTATGTTACTGGTTACTGGATATTCATTACTGTCTTACTAACGTAATAAATTAGTGTAAAGTTCTACTACAATTACATTAGAGAATTATACCGTTTTAAATGATGTGAATGAAAAAACAACAATTGAACACAATTTCCCAATTTACATGACATTTTTATTCTTTTGGCTTCCTTAATCAGACTCATGGCAGTATCTGGCATGCAGTATAATAGATTACAAGCTTAATGTATGTATAAAATGTCATCTATTACCTGTGCTTATGTAATCAAAACATTCATTTCATATAAATGTATATTTCACTGTATAACACACTCACAGAACAGGATCATAACAGTGTTTATGTGAGACATATATAACAAGTCTTTAAGGATAAGTAGTTGATTCAAAGCAGAATAGAAATGGACATGAGAAAATTCCATGAACATAATGTAAACAAATGCAAGGATTGTTTGAATGTAGGACACACAATTCCAGGCACAGACAGAATCAACCAAAGATATTCTCTATTTCAGTCATAGATAATATTAGTCAATGCACATGGAGCATGCTCAGTTCCTAAAGACACCTCTTCAAAGTACAAATAAGATTCAAATACACAGTACAGCAATTTAGAGTGCAGTCTTTAGAGGGAGGTAATTAAACTAAAAAAGTGCAACCAAAGTGTGCATGGTGTATTTCTTATCTCAAACCTCTTTACAAACAACAGACACACAGACACACTCTGACACACAAACACACACGCACACACAGTGTATAAACGCAAAGTGATATACAGAATATTTCAGTAATGCAATATAGGCTTATTAAGGAAATAAATTCAACTCGTTAATTCTTCCCAACATCCAGCTGACTAGACACAGAATATATTTTATTAGACATTTTTTTTCTATTTTCAAACATATAAAATATGCTAGACAATTCATATTTCTACATATATCTGTTTTTAATCAAGACTACAAGAAACTTGCGCAATAAAGTTTAAGTTACTTCTTCTGAATTGAATTGTTGAATGGCTTTAATGTGCAATAGATTGGTTTAAAGGTAAGACCTAAGAGTCATCTGTTTATTAAAGAATTTATTTTGTACTGTATGCTCATGATGCAAATAGGCACATATACTGTACTAATGGCTTTCTAACATGGTTAACAGGCACCTGTGAGGCGTAGAGCCATCCTGAAATACTGAATGTGAAACAACACTTCCTTTAGCATAGATGTCTATGGGATATGGACTATTTTCTCATCTTTATAGCTTTATTCCACCAAAATATTTGGATATGTTTATAATATTATTATTATAAGCTAATATTATAAGCTAATATTATTCCTGGAAATGACAATAATACAAGTTTGTGTTCCATGAATATAATTAAATAAATCTTTGAAAGCTAGTATGGTCAAATTTCTGGCAGGATCAAATCTGTGGCACAGCTTGAATGTAAAAGAAAATAAATACCCAGGATGCATAGCAAAACATTTGAAACTTTCAGACAGACTATGTTGAAATGCACGATCTACACTAATGTAATCAAACAGTGTTAATAAGACAAGATTTATATACTTGCTAAATTAAACAGTGTACAGTAGTTACAGCTGGTTATGGCTGATTCTGCCAGTTTATGTATTGTATATGCTCTCGCTCATACACATTCAATTTTTTAGTACATTCATAGGCACATTTACGTACATACATTTTCTCATTTGCTGCAGCACACAGGTCCCTCTTTGGTTGATGTTGGAGGATAAATCCTGCATAAGTATCACCAATTCCCTGAGGATTTCATGAGGAACTGGTTACTTCTGGTTTATGTAGCATTTGAGAGGCTTTATTTCAATCCCATCTCTCTAGAGTCCAACATAACATGGCTCATTTTCTCTGCTGATAAGCAAGCATGAAAAAGGTTTCATCAACTTCTTCAAATGATAAAATTCCCTGAATTGTCCGTTGTAAACAAAGTGATTCACTGGAGCTCAAACAGATTTATGAGTTCTAGCAATATCCATGTTTTAAAATCTCTGCATGATTAAAAGGCATAGAATGGAAGCATGGTTGTTGTCTTACAGCCGAACGATTACATAAAGTACATGGCTTAATCGAACAAGGACAATAATATCTGCATCCATAATGGGAAGTGCTGTTGATCAAACCAAATGACTTCAGAAAAGCTACGAAATTAAGCCTCCATTCAATTTCCGACAAGGTTTAAAAACCAGCGGTAATATACAACAAAAGCACCAAGAGAAGGAAGCATGACAGAAAAAAACGCTGGATGGTATCAGAATGCATCAGAAGATGGCTGGCACTAAAGTAAGTACAGTAAGTAAAATTTCTTCAAAACAGCATAATAAAAGATACTATTAAAGAAGATTGTACGTTCAATAAGATAATAGCAAATGATGCCACTATGGCATATACTGTATAACTACACTTAGGAAAAATGTATATTTGATCCATGGAGATGATTAAAATAAAAAAATAATAATATTGTTAAAAACAACTCCTAAATATTGTTGTTGTTTTGCTTTTTTCATCCTTCATCCTGTCACTTTTACCGCTCAATGTTATCTTTTCCTTTTATTTCCTTTTCCCTCTTGTCTTTCTCATATTTGTTCTTACCAGATTGTGTTACACTGGCATATGATGGTGGGACAATTGTAGAGGATGATGTTTCGGATTTGTCTGAAGCAGAGTGGTTGTTACACTTGTTTGAAACCATTCCATTCTCCTGTACAGCTTCTTTGTATGGTTCTGAGTCCATTTTTACATTCTGTCTCCTAAGATGCATCCTGAAGGCCCGCTGAATGATGATAGCTGACATGAACTCATGCTTGTGGCGTAGAGTTGTAGTGATGGGCTCATAAGACTCCTTAGAAGGGTTAGAAGCCATGAAACGATCCTCCATCTGCCCACGAAGAATATCCATATCACCACTTTCTCCCAGGACACGCTTTGTAAATGCAAACAAGATGTCCAAGCAGTGGATACGCTCCCCGCTTACTATTGGCAAGTCCATGTGAATTAGCTGGATCCTATTGGGCTTAGGTATACGCAGAGGTGGGTCAAGAGTATCGGCAAAGTCAGACAACTGTTTGTATTCTATGAACTGTGTAGCGTCAGGATCGAATTTTTCCCACACCTCATAGAACATTTCAAAGTCATCCTCACTTAATGGCTCAGCACTCTCCTCTGTGGCCACACTGAAGTTTTCAAGGATCACAGCTATGTACATATTCACCACGATCAAGAAGCATATAATAATGTAGCTCACAAAGAAAATGATACCAATAGCTGGGTTGCCACAGTCACCTTTATATTGGCTGCCAGGGTGTTCCTTATTTGGATCGCAATCAGGAGGCTTGTTAAGTATGGGTGACAGGAGTCCATCCCACCCTGCAGAGGTAGTGATCTGAAACAAACATAACATGCTGTTGCCGAAAGTCTCAAAGTTAAACATGTCATCTATTCCAGCCTCCTTCTTGACATAGGCAAATTGTGACATGGCAACAATTGCGTAGATAAACATGACTAAGAAGAGAAGAAGTCCGATGTTGAATAGGGCTGGGAGAGACATCATTAAAGCAAACAAAAGGGTACGTATTCCCTTGGCACTTTTGATGAGGCGCAAAATACGGCCAATCCGAGCAAGTCGAACAACACGGATCAAGGTTGGAGAAAACAGGTACTTAATGATTTCAGAGACAAACGTGCCTGTCAAAAAAAGGAGGGACATTATGAGTACATTGCATGGTATCTCTGCAAAATAAAATACAATTTATGATCACATACAAACTACCAGGTCTTACCAACTATCGAGAGAATGACCACTACAAAGTCAAAGATGTTCCAGCCAAGAGTGAAAAAGTAGTGTCGAAGTGCAATCATCTTTAGTAAACATTCCATTGTGAAGATTACCACAAACACCATGTTGATATTCTTCAGATGCGTGCGTGTGTCTTCTGTCTGAGTTTCTGACTCCACCATCATAGTGAGCATATTTAGGCATATAAGTACCATAATGAAGATGTCGAAAGCTTGATTTGTAACAATGTCAAAAAGAAAAGCCTGGAGCTTGTTCTAAGAAAACAAAAACAAAAGCTTAAGGTGGTTGAAAGACAAACATAAATAGTAATAGTTCCATTTTAGAGCATTTTGTTTCATTATTACTCTATTTTTATTTTATATTATTTTACTTATAAATTCTAATTTGATCTTGAATTTCTCTTTTTTCTTTTACACATACAGTAATAAAAATCATTTCACTACATGGCATACTGTGTATGATCGTGTACATGACAAAATTAATGAATAATATTAAAATCATTTTAAATTAATTAATGAATAAAATTATTGATTATTATTATTAATGAATTTGAATAACAATTATGCCCATGTATGTATTTAATTCTGTTATTTTAAAAAGCATTATTTTATTTTAAAACAAGTAACAATTGCTTACAATTCTATAGTTTTTCTTAAGCAAGAACGTTTAGTTCAGAAATTATAGGACGCAGTGAACAGCTACAGTAGGCAAATTTGGCTAGTTTTACAAAAAAATCATGGATCAAGTTCCATTATGAAGCTGGTTGAGAAGATTCCAAGAGGTGCTAAGAAATACTGTTATTTACAATATCAAATAGTAAAATATAAATTCATTTCATTTTTCTTGGTTACTGCATTATACCATATGTGATATAGTTATTCCATGAAAATTCTATATCATTTTTCATTATTACTACAAAATAGTAAAAATAAAACCCTGATATGACCCAGTTTGTCCAAACATTTGACAGGTAGTATATATCAGTGGAATGTCTTACTGTTGGCCGGGGAATTGGTTTTTGTGGTTTCTTCGAACCAAGTTTCTTCATAGCGTTGTAATATTTCTTCTGTTCCTCTGTCATAAAAATGTCCTGACCTCCAAAGTAATTAGGCAGTGCAAAGTTACATTTCCAACTTAAACTGAAAAATCAGAGAGCTTGTCCTGGTACACTGGCACTCGATTTTCCATTCAAGCAAACATATGGCAAAATACTACACAGGTATTTACTGTATTAATATAACAAATTCATGTACCAATCATGCACCAATCAACAGTCATGGGGGAAAAAGGACACACTTCTTCGTTTCTAGTTTTACAGTGCCTAATTAACAGTGTGTGGTTATCACCATCCTCAATAAACAAACAAATAACCCTTAAGTGACAACAGCTGTCATTTTACCTAAAATGTAAATGAAAATTTTGAAACCAGATGCTAAAATGTACACCCTTCCTACTTCTACAGTCATTAAGAGAAGAATCATAAGCCATGGGTTACAAAAAAATGCAAAGATTATTTAAATCAAGAAGTTTGCCTACCTCTATAAAAGCAGGCTAACAAAGCCCAGCAGATTAAGCTGGGCTGACATTGCATCATGCAACAGAACAATGATCCCAAACACACCAACAAAACATCAACACAACTAAACATTTCAACGGCTAAAGAAGAAATAAATCAAGGTATTGAAATTGCCAAGTCAAAGTCCAGACCACGACCCCACTGATATGATGCGGTAGAATCATCAGAGAGCTGTGTATGAATAATGATAGTCCTCAAACTTTACTGACCAAAAGCAATGTTGCAAAGAAGATGCAAAATAATGTGAGAGACTTTACCCTGAATAATCAAGTGTACTTATTTATTGCCACCTGGTTTCTGAATATTGGTTTACTCTTTGGAAAAACACTGCATACTGAAATCTGTTGTGCCTTTTTGTAGTCAACAAAGCTTATCTATTTATAGAAGTTGGTAAAGGCCACACACTTGTTATTTATGCTCTGATAACTAAATCATAGAATTGAAGCAGGGTGTTCTTTCTTTTTCCTTGTCAATTTATACAAATAAATATAATTTTATACACATATACATTAGCACTAAGCAAAATAGATACTTATCTTTTTCTTCTGCTGATTAAAGTTGTCAATAATGACGCCAATAAAAAGGTTCAATGTGAAGAAGGAGCCAAATATGATGAAGACTACAAAGTAGATGTAGTACAACAGACTTGCTTCATACTGAGGCTGTTGATCCACCTACATAGTTACAACGAGCATTAAATGTCAACAATATGGCATTATAGACTCTCAAGAACTATAGAAGTGCTAAATGCTTATGGTACAACTTTTTCCCCATTTTCTGCCCAATTTTATCATTTCAGCCAATTCCTACCCAACAGGCAGCTTTCCCTTATAACATGACAGCTAAAAATTGGAGAGAGCTAAGGCTAGGATGTGCTTCTTCAGAGACACATGGCAGTAGCCACTGCATCTTTTCAAACTGCTGCACATTCTGTGTCACAGGACAACACACATACATGTGTTCTCACAACCCTCTTCCTCATCCAAAAAGCACAACCTTTGTTGATGCACCACTTAGGAGAAAAAATAATTATTTTTAAAGCATAAACTTACACCACGGTTGTCAACTGCAGCATACATAATATCCATCCAGCCTTTGAAAGTAGCCTGAGAGAACACAGATTGAAACAGATTAAAAGAAACACATTTCAATTGTAGAGCAGTTTATATATTTAAGTATTACTCTGTTCTTTATCTAAGGACAACTGTATTACTTACTACTTGCAGCAAAGCCAGATATCCTGCTCCAACATTATCAAAGGTAATCTTTAAATTTTTCCACCGGGTACTGTTGCCCAGCTGATCACAATCGGTTATGTTCATGACCACGTTCGTAGTCATGCGAGTACCATCAGTTACATTTACACATTCATAAAACTTTCCAGCAAACAAGTTGACACCCATGATGCTAAAGATGAGCCAGAAGATGAGACAGACAAGCAGTACATTCACGATGGAGGGAATGGCACCAAAAAGAGCGTTGACCACCACCTATTGGAGAGCAGTAAACCATTGGAATACAAGATTGTTACACATAGAAAATGCTAATTTAAGTTCATTTTATTTAGCAAGATTTATATTCATACCAATACTTTTTCCTTATCTTTTAATAATTTAATTAATTCAAGCTAAATCCATGGCTGCAGCAGGGAACACAAAGTGAAGTGAGGAAAATAATTATTTTTCTTTTACACTATTATATATAGAAACCTCACTGAGGAATCATCATATCATGAACATTAGCTTATTGCAAATATCAAACAAACAAACCTCTTTTTAAGAGTCGGTTTAATTCCGATAGTGAACTTAATTTCCTCAAGTGCACCATGGCCTACAGACATGGCCACCTCGGGCTACACTTCCCATAACTCACAATCTCGGACACATTGTCAGTCACTAGATTCCTGATTGCACTCCCCTGTTTTCAATCATGCACACCCTTTGTAAATAACATTTGTACACTTCTTTACTGTGAAGTAATGCTCAGGTTACATGCATCAGAACTTATCAAGCCTTTGATTCTGTGACTGTTATTCTGGTTGTGATCCTTATTGTTTCCTGTTTTCATGTTTGTCTTACTCTAGTTCATATGGTTTGCTGATCAACTGTTTCTACCAGTCTTTCAATAAATACTAACTGCAATTGCTTTTGTCTCAGCACATTCTCTCTAACACTACAAATTAAACACATACCTGTGTATGAAAACAATTTAGAAAGTTATACATACAGTACAGATTAAAGTCATTAGATTTCAAAAATAGCAGAAAAGGTCCAGCAAAGTGATCAAAGGTTAATTGTGCAGTTTGCTAGTTACCACTTGAGGAAAGCTATGCAACCAGACTATAATACACAAATGTTTTTTCAATTCTAGCTCTTTCAAGCTCCCCATGATCCCCCTACTGTTATGTGCAGGTGCATATTTAGCAGTTCCTCATTGTTGTGCAGTAGAATCATTAGAAAGACCAAACATAGCACCACACGAAGGTAAAGTCCAGAACTGACTAATGCCTTTTTGTCACCATTTTTACTTACATTAGAGCTCAAATTACAGCCAACAAATTAATATGGGCAACTCTTGTGCAGCTCACTAATCCTTCCTTACAGGATAATGGAGACTAAATCTAATGTTCTGAAACACATTTGGCTTGAAAACCCAGAAAAGGAGGCAAGAAGAGAATCTGTACAGAGTCAATGTAGCCTGCACTGGTCATACACACGCTAAGGGTGTAATGCAATGTTGCTATCTATCTCGGTACCTGTGTGTGTTTAGTTCTCCAAAAATGGTGTTTAGTTTTCCTTTATAGAAGTGGCTAAAACCAGACTGTGAACCCTAATATTATGACCAGAAATAATGTAACATGCTGGAAAAAAAAACATATTTAGAAGTGGCTCTGAAAGTTTCTCAACCTCTCAAACTACATCATTTGAGTTTGTAATGGTCCCATCTATAAATGCTGGGATTGATTTTTGTAATCCTGCTTATGCAGTTGGTTTGTATCTGTCATGTCCAGGCAGTTACTAATGATGGATGTATAATACTTACTATTAAAAATGCATTGCACATTGATACAGTTTTGCATTTTTTGGCTTACATCCATTATACACACTTACTAAGCTTAATGCTTTAGCAGGTATCAGATCCACTATTCTTCTATTTGTCAGCACCATCACCTATCAGCAATCAGTTCTGTCTGACCAACTTGTATACAGATTATATTTGACTGATTCCCATTCGCTTCTGCTCTCTCCAATCCAGACTACACTCGCTCGACTAAAAGGATTATCAATCACAGGCTCCCCTGTTTCAGGAGTCTGTAATCCTCAAGAGCTAAACATGAAAATCCCCAAGGATCTGTGCAAACAATATCCACTGTGGCTCCTTTCTGCTCTTCTGCCACCTAGTAGGCAATACAAAGCAAATGCCACTTGTACATCACACATTACTTTCCAGAAGCCATTCGATTATTGAAATGTGGAACTAGTACACAGCACCTAATATACACCTGCTGCTCACACCCCAGTGGCAATCATCAAAATTACTAACTACACTTTCATATCCCAATTCAATACTGCAAATTACTGTCCATAAAAAAATCTAATTCATTTAGCTAAATCATACAGGCTATTAAAGAGCTTCTGATTATTGTAATTAAAGAAAATTATTATGCTTTTTTTTCAGTTTCATTGCCATTTAAACTGGACAATAATGGATGCACCTCTTACCCTCATGCCTTCAAAGCGTGATAGAGCGCGAAGAGGTCTCAGGGCTCGAAGCGTACGCAGAGATTTGATGGCAGAAAGCTCTGAATAATTGAGAGCGCTGGCCACTAGGCTGACCAGAGAGACCTACACACATATACAGACACAAACATCCACAGACACACACATGCACAATGGTAAATATAAATGATGTAACCAGAAGCCACTTCTCTCATCTGTCTCATCTTGTTTCTCTTTCCTTCCATCAGTTTAGACCCTTGATTAGTGCTCTAAGACCCACAAATGGGCAATCCATTCACTCACTAAATCCCTTTCAAACAGGATCATGCACAGATACACATCAAATGCAGTTGCACTCATCACACTGACATACAAATAAACACACAAAATACATAGGCAAAAATAAAAATTTTCAATAATTGCAGTAAGTAATGAACATCGATCAAATCAGCATCAATAATTTACACAAACTGTTTGTAAATTGTCAAAATTAGTACATACGCCCACTATCAGGAAGTCAAGCCAGCACCAGGCATTGGTGAAATATTTCGCAAATCCATATGCCAGCCATTTCAGAAGCATCTCCAATATGAAGATGTAGGTAAACACTTTATCTGCATATTCCAAAACAGTCTTTACATTCTTCCTTTTCTCAATGTGTATGTCTTCAAAGGCCTAAAATATATCCAAAAATGGCATTACATTGCAACGCATTACCGTAAATAAAAATCTTATTGTTCCTTTCAGTGCCGTATTAACACTGTAATGACCATCTGCATATATTCTTCACTGATAAAAGCATACAACTCCTCACCAGTGCGGCACTGCTCAGCAGGATCATAAAGATGATGAATGACTCAAACCAGTTATGCTCCACTATCCTGTAACTAGTGTGCCTGAGGGTCCACCATGTCTTCCATTTGCCTTTTTCCACATTCACCTGGCAACAAGGAAACCTGTTCACACAGCCTGGGGAAAAGAGAACCTTAGACAGGGGATTTATGAAATTTTTATATACATACATATATGTCTATTTTGTTTATTAATACAGGTTCATATATCTACAATATATGCTTATTTTGCAAGTATGAAAAAATTGTCGACTACAATATTCTGTTATTTTTCCCCTCCCACTATACACCATATATCCATGGAAAGAGCCCAGCATAGAACCCCTGCTGATACTGATATCGGATATCAGTCTGATACAATGCATTTTACTCGTAAAAACTCCTATACCAACATCTGATATGTGATACTATTTGACAAAAATCTAGTGCATGCTCTTGTAGTAATAAAAAGACAATATGCAATAATAACCTGGACAAAAAGAATCTGGACATATTTCACAATGAATAATGGAAAGTGCAAACTGTGCTTCTAGATCAAATACAGAAATGTGTCTATATTGGTTCATCACTCTTGGTGTAATTACATTTTTACCATGCCAGATTATCAAATATCTCACTCATATAATTTTGTTTGTTTATTTAATGCAAACTGTTTTCAGAAGACAAATCAGCCTGCATGAAAATCACAAAATTTAACAAATTGACACAGATAAATGTAATGGGAGCACAGATTAATGTTCCCCAATGAAAGGAAATGTGATTTTGGTCCCCACTGGGACACACAGCTTCATTGGGGGTTTATTGAACAGAGTGCGATTCCCACCCGGATGTATGAAGATATGAATTTTTTATAGTCTAGGTATCTACCTTCCTCAGTGAATTTGAGCTAGCTAGTTAGCAGCTTAGCTGGCACACTACTAATTATGTCTACCTGGTTTTGGAAAAGCGTGTTGGTGTGCTTACATATGCGAAGGGTGTGTGGATTAATCAGTAGATCAAACCAACAAAATAAATAGAAAAAACTGAGGAACTGAAACTTAATTAATTCTAACATCATATTTTGTTTAATCTTGAATAACAGCAGCCAACCTGAACATGCAGAGCAGTATCAGCGAGCTGGGTCATTTTAAAATGAGCAGATAATTGTGCACATACTGTACAAAAACATATTTATATTCAAGGGTACTATAGTGAAGCAAGCATGCAAAGAAAATGTCATAGGTGAAAGCACTGCAAGCGATGAACACTGAAGACTTGTGCATTTCCATTCTACTCAATCGCCAGCTTTTGACTTGCAGGTCGGTGTGCAATCCGTTGTACCTTTCACTTATTTTTAATGAGCACTCTTGCTAATACTGCTGTGTGCACTCAGGCTGGCCTCTATCATACCCTAAGATGGTGTTTAAACACCATTTATATCTTTAAAAAAAACATCATTAACAGTTCATTACTACAGTAGCTTCATTACTAGCAGAAAATGGCAGTAACCAGCATAAAAAGAGATAAATATTATGCCACTGATTGCTTAACTCTTTTTACCAGAAACCAAAAATGGAATTTGCGCCTGTCTAGGGTTCAGCATTGTATTTCTTTGTCCACAGTGGTGTTTAATGATAAATATGAAAGTATTTCTCTCTTTTTACCTAGCCTACTAGAAGCCATATATTCATAGAAATGTACATTAGTAAAAATTTTTGAGACAATTATTTATATCTTCAAAATGATATCAAGCTCATTTCTGCTCTCTGAGTTGACCCAAGTGCTTGGTCATCTAAGCATCTAACATTTGAAGGCATTATATTCAACCACTTAAATTCTCTGTAAGGTTATTTGTTCAGAGGTAAAACTCTCTCACACTGAAAGCCAAGAGTTTACTTAACTTGACTTGACTTAATTTTTGTCAGACTTGCGGTGATAAAAGAAATAATTTTTTTATACTGATTGAAAATGCATGATAAGTCGATTTCTATTCCAAAGGTGTAACTGTAAAAAGTGTTAATATTATTTCAGGTTACTAATTTTAATATCAGTATCCACACTGACCAAATAATATGCACTCATGCTCTGAACAAAATCAATATCAGTGCATCCCTAAAGGGTGGATCATTCTCAGTGACACTGACAGAGTGTGTGGTGGTGTTATGATTGTATGAAGTACAGCAACATTACTGGTGTGTAATTATTGTGTATTATTAGTTAACACAGCTTTACAGCTATCTGTACAGATGAACACAGATGTCTAATTGTCTTCTAGCCCTTGTGTTTCAGAGGTTATATTCCTTCATCAAGCAATGATTAGGGTAATAAGGGGCTTATAATTTTAGCAGATGTACTAGGCAACAATTGTAAACAGTGAGTGTATCTGCAAGTTAGTTATACCTAATGAACTGGCAAGTTAATATATACAGAACATTGAAAATGTCTTATAAATATCTTATATTTAATACAGTCAACTAATCATGTGGCAAAAATACAATACATAAAATCACACAAATGCAGGTACAGTAAAGAGTTTCAGTTAATAATCACTTCAAACCTCCAAGGGGGTAAATTTGGCTTTGACTGTGACATGGCAGTTTGCACCAAATGGGATAGTATGAATATGTCAGAAACTACTGATCTTCTGGGATTTTCACACACAACAACTACTACAGTTTATGTAGAATGGCCCGGAAAAAAAACATTCAGTGAGCAACAGTTCTAATGCGGTTCTATGTGGAAATGCTCACTGATGAGTGGTCATAATGCTTCAAGCTGACAGAAAGGCTACAATAGCTCAAATAACTACTCTTTATAACTGTGATGAGCAGAAAAGCATCCCAGAAAACACTTCATATTGAACCTTGAGGCAGACGTGCTACAACAGCAGAAGACATGACATGATGCTTGTCAGACTTCAGTGGAAAGTGGCTCATAAAAACAGGGCAGCTGAGGGTTGAAAAAACTTCCATAGTTTGTCCCTGCAGTGATTCTCTCACCTTGTGTAAAACAGGCTTCTGGATCATCCGCAGGTAATTCAAGCTCAAAGTCAAGTGATTCTCTTCTCTCCTTCAGGGGTTGAAGGTCCACTGTGCTGCCCTCTGAAGAGCTCATACAGTCTGACAGTTTCTGCAAGAGTAACACATACAGCACATCTCCATGACAACATCTTGGATGGAGCCAATTGTTGTGGCATCACAGAGGAAAGGACAGACACACGGTGCCTCAAAATCCACCAGCTGAGGCAAGACATTGGCTAGCGACCATCATGAGGCCAAGTTCAGCCCATGACTGTTTTTGACATTCCAAAGGCATGCAAATGCAATCAAATGTACCCACAGACTGTTTCAGTATGCAAATGCAACTTAGAATACCTTTAACAGGTGTTCAATAATAAACCAGTTTAACTAGGAAAGGTACGTAAAACCTTGGTTTCAATAAGGAACATTCTGTAGGTAAAGCTGATAACATTTCTTTTCAAAAGCATGCATTAAGAACATGGTTTAAACCTTTGATATCCACAAATAATATGAACATTACATTAGCGACAGTTTTCACATGAACAAATAAACTGACTCCATAATTACATGTTTTCCTTTTTCACATGTAATAATGATATAATTTTAGGCCTCCAAAAGCACCTCTATAGAGATGCATTTTTAGGACTACAAATTAGCAACTGTAAAATTTCATTTATATAAACCTAAAAATATGTTTTACTTTTTATGACATGGGAGTTGTTTTTATGCTAATGCTAAATTAATATTAATGACACGTTATTTTTGTCAGTTATCTCTAGAGACAAAAAATGTGAAAATTAAGCTATTTTTTTAATATGCGTCTCTTTTTAAGCAAATAATGTTCTTTGGGCGGGCAAAAGGCCACCCACTAGTGCCACTTGGAAAACGTAGCAGCCAGCAGCGTTTTGCTTTTACCAAAGCTAGTAAATGAGGTTCTCCTGGGCATGATGTAAGCAGGCCACTATCAAATTCTCAAAAGCAAGTGATCAACCTCCTTGAACATTTCCACATTTTGTAATTTTACAACCTAATGCTACTACTTCCATCTTTCTTATTGCTACCAACTTTTTGTTAATGGCCTCTTCTAGGCAGTTACAGTTGTGCCATTTTCTTTCCATTTAAATAATGGATTTAATAATGCTCAATGGTATCTTTTTTATAACTAAACCCTGATTGCTACTTTTTTCAGAACCACATCCCAAGCTTGTTTTGACAGCTTCTTGATGTTCCTGATGTTTCCAGGTACAGTTGTATTTATACTGAGATCACATGATACTTTAAATGTACACAAATTAACCCCATGCAAGTAATTATGTGACTTCTTATGGCAACTGTTTGCACCGCAACTAATTTAGGTATTTCACAACAAAAACATTTGTGATTTTTTTACCCACTGCAGTATAATGGACTCCACATTAAAAAATATGGAAACTTTCAAGGAGGGTGACACAAGCCTATGCAAGCCACTTTTTAGTCTCTGCCTATTAAATTAACATTGAAAGAAAGTCTATTGTTTATTGGCTTCATATTTTATCTCCTTATAATATTACCAAATTCTGCTTTCATCATTCCAAAATGGAGAATGTGAAATGCCATCAAACATGTTTTGACACTCATTTAATGATTTTAACTGATGAATTTTGACATTATGAGGCAAAACGCGTTCCTTCGGTTTGATGTCATCAGTAAGGGCATTCTGTGACATTTGCGTGAACAACAAGAAAAGTCAAAGCAGTTGAACAGACATCCATCAATGAAATAAGCAATGCTGCTCATCCAAGATGTGATTGTCCCACAGAAACAACACATATACAGTTCAATTTAAAAACACACACAAAATGAATAATGGAGATAACATATTTTCCTGCATATATCAGGAAATATGACAGGAAAACAAATAAATTGAAGTTCAGACACAAAAACAACATGGGACTATACTGTATATCCCTTCTCATGAGTGGTAAATGCAATCTATATGGTAGGCATGGTATGTTTCAGTAAATGAGTCTTACAAGTCTCCTGTCTGAAATCTTGAGAGCATCTCTGAGAGCTGTAATAAAAAACCAGGTTAAGAGTAGTAATCATGAGAAAAAGATATCAGCATGCTCTTCTGGATTCTACTGCAGGAAGAAAGCTTTTTTTTAGTATTACATATGTGTAATTCAGGAAACCTCTTAATATTGTACAATTTTTAAATTTACCACTATAAATAGTTTTGACTGCTACCAGCTTTCCTGAACTGGACCACCCTATTTTCCATTTGCATGTACTTATTTTGCATGTAATTTCTGTCATATGTAAAAACCCATTTTAAGTACTGTTCACACCCCAAAAGAGTATTTAAAGATTCAATACACAAGCATGACATGAACACACTATTCGAAACTGAATTAATTGGTATTATATCCATTGTGCTGTGACACACAATTTTCATGCAACTTTTTCAAAGCCTGACATTTATGTACAAAATTAATATGATAACTTGACAGACTGCATGTTGTCTTGACAGCTGAGACAACGCTATCTGGTTTTCAGTGTTAAAGTATCCTATAGCCATAAAAAAGTTCAGAATTCACTTTTTTGTCCATTTTCCAGTGTACAGTAGCCATAGCAATATCCTCAGATTTTTACTAAGCTGCTAAACATATACCAAAATGTGTAACTTAATGACATTAACTTATTGGGCTTTTTATCAAAAAGGTTATGCTTGATTTTGAGTTTAAAGCACATAGACTGTAAATATTCACCCAGAGTTGCAGAAAACAGTCATCAAGGCTATGTCATCAAGAGGAGACCAAAACATCAAGCATCAGTCTTGCATGCATTCACCTTTAAATGGCATCTAATTTAATCTGGAGGCAGAGTTCCTGCTCCTAAAATGTCAAACTGCTATGGCCTTCTCCTCGGTGTAAGACAGTGAAAGCATATGTGTATGAATATATTACTGTATGTTATACGAAACCAAACTATAACGACTATGGACATCATTGTGCAATCATTGTGCACACAATTTATGTAAATACTTATTTAGTGCACACACTATTTATCTGATTGCCTTAACATATGTAAGTAAGTAATATAGTCAGCCACCATACCTCTTTATCTTCATTTATGTCAGAAGAGTAACTGCTTAAATCATCCATGTTGCACTCAGGGTCAGAGTCAGCAGTGGCTATGGGTACAGAGACAGACAAGGTGGGATCGAAGATGAAATTCTCAGATCCACTGTCGGTACCAAATGGCTCTTTCTCACACTGTGGCTCTTTAATCAGCTCCACTGTGGTATGAGTTGACATATCAGCCAGCTTCTTGCAATCTTTCAGGCCATCTTCCTCCTTTACCTTATTCCGTCTCCTTCTAAAGCAGCTGCTTTGAAAGAAGCTGTGCACACTGGCTTTAGTGAACGTGACACCCTTGTGGATGCGCCCCATAGCAATCTGCAGGTTATTCATTTCGCCGTCATCGTTTGTGGCTGCCAGGTTATCGGCACTAAAAGAGCTAAGCAACAAGGCCAGGAAGAGGTTCAGAACCTAAAAGAATTTAGATAAGATTATCATGTTGTAAGGTGTACTAATAAATAAACGATTAATGCTGCTGTATTATAGATAATGCCTTTTGCTTCTAGACATATACAATTAGCTGGAAATAAAAATTAAGTAAATATATGCCTACCACAAGGTTTCCAATCACCATCACCAGGAGGAAGACAGTTAGGCACTTGCTCTGCTCAGCTACATTCATGCAGTCCCACATGGTCTCTATCCACTCGCCACATAACACACGGAACACTATCAGAAAGGAGTGGAAGAAATCGCTCATGTGCCAGCGAGGGAGGCTGCATTCTACGGTAACGTTACAATGTTTTGTGTAACTCTTCCCAAACAACTGCATGCCTACTACGGCAAAGATGAAGACAATAATGGCCAGGACGAGCGTCAGGTTGCCGAGGGCGCCAACTGAATTGTGAATGATTTTGATCAGCATATTTAAAGTTGGCCAAGACTTGGCAAGCTTAAAGACTCTAAGCTAGAATGAAAAAATAACTGGTTACACACTTTACAATCATTTCAAGTAAAAGTGATAGTGGGTTTAATGTATGTTTCTATTCAATATAAATAATTCCAATTAGCTTTCCTTACCAAACGGAATGACCTAAGGACAGACATTCCAGGTACATTTTCCAACCCAAGCTCTGCAATACTCAGGGTTACAATGACACTATCAAATATATTCCAGCTTTCTTGGAAGTATTTATAAGGATCCAGTGCTATAATCTTGAAGATCATCTCAGCAGTAAAGATCCCTGTGAAAATCTGGACATAAAGTGGTACAGTTAATGTGCAGTTAATTTCAATTCATAATCAGTACAAAACTTTCTACAGTAGGACTAGCCATGGCATCAGCAGACTCGGCAAGCAACATTTTCAGAAATATAACTTCTGAGTTAAAATATGAAAGCTTTCAGAAAAAAAAAACAAAAAAAAACAGAAGAACGCATTCCAATTTTGCTAGAAGCACATCTAACAGGAATGAGCTTGCTAGCTAATTGCCCATAATGCTATAAATTGAATGTTACTTCTTCAGTGTCTATTTCTAATTTCATAATACATTTGGCTAAATTGTGCTATAATACTGATGATAGGCAAAACTGTGATCATGGAAAGTTCACCCTTATTCAATTCAGTGTTATTACTTATATGTCCTAAATAACAATTATGTGGTCCTTACCAAAACAAACAAATGATCCTCAGGTTACAACAACAACAAAGCACAATAGATTTTAGTATGTATTCATTTTACCACAAAAAGTAAATGTAATAAAAATCAGCAGGCACTTCCTCATTAAGAGTGTAATTAGCAGCCAGGTGTTGATAAAAAAAATTCAGAAGATTATTTAAAACGTGTGCCATTTGAATTTCTAAAAAGCTATTGTTGGTGCTCACCCGTCTGGGAAGGGTTATATGGTCATCTCTATACAATTTGAAATTCACCAATGAAAGAACTACAGTAGTTATAAATGGAGAGCCTTCAAGACAGTTGCCAATCTTTTCAGGAGTGAAACAAAATGATTCTAAGGTCAGACCATTTAACGTTCTGAGATATGAAGAAAAAAACAACTACTTAACATGACCTATAGGCCTCCATAAAACATTAAATATTTATGGTCATATCCGTCCACTATCTGAAAAAGTCTGAATGAGTACGGCTTTCAAGGAAAGCTGGTTAGGAAAAGGTCCCTTCTTTCAGAAGTGAATATGGCATTGTTTATAAAAGTGGTTCCAAGTGTGTCCAAGCCTAGTGGTTAAGGTGTTGGGCTACCAATTGGAAGGTTGTGAGTTCGATTCCTACATCCACCAAGCTGCCACTGCTGGGCACCATTGCTGAGCAAGGCCCTTAACCCTCAATTGCTCAGTTGTATAAAAAAATGAGATACAAAATGTAAGTCACTCTGGATAAGGGCATCTGCTAAATGTAAATGTAAATGTCTGAATTATAAGGTGTACATTACCAGGATTCTCAATATTGTTTTATCACCTAAAGGCTATTTGTTTTTGTTTTTTATGGAATTTGGTGACAACCACACAGTTGGTATTTAGACCGTTTTATACTGTATAAAAACTGAAGTGAAGGGTGTACTTTATTTTTCCTATGACTGTAGCTAGGTCATTTACAGCATTATGTTTTGTATAACCACACTTATTATACAGACTGGTTATACAAATGAGTTCCTGTGTGAGGAGCAACTAAAAGAACCCTTAATAAAGGCTTTCTAGTAGTGTACATTCAATGTAGAAAGTAATGTAAAATATAAAAATTGTTCTTACATAGTTTCCCACTTTAAGGGCTACCGCGAAATAATCAGCCTTGTTGTGATGCTCCATGGCCATGAATATGGTATTAATTACAATGCAGATGGTGATGAACAGATCCACAAATGGGTCCATAACAAACAAGTTAACTAGTTTCTTTATTTTCACCCACAGTGGAAAGCAATCCCAGATTAGAAATGTTTTTGCAAACTTATACCAACATGGATGGCACTTCCGCCTCGAATCCTCCAGCTCTGCAACATTAAAAAGATGGAAACAAAACAGTGAATGAATTTTAGTGGGGGTAGATAAAGCAAAAGATTTATATTGTGATGCTTAAATGAGTATTAACCAAGTTCAATTAAATTCTAATGATTTTTCAAATATATTAGCTTAATAGTTTTATTAAAATTTAAACAAAGGTGCATGGACTGCTTTTATCCGACACACAGAAGCAGACGCATTTTTGGTTTGCTGCAGCTGGCAAGTTAAAGTTTTGATGTCATGCAGGGCTGTCAAGTGTCACGCATTGAGAGTGACAGTCATGCATTTTTACACATCATATTTCTCACGTAGAAAAACTTTTTGACTATCACATAGTTAATATGCCGCAGCGCCCAAAATGTATCAGTCCGTACCACTGTCTTTTTTTTTTTAATTAATGCCATAAACCAACAATACAATGAGATGTGTTAAAACTACAAAAAACGGGAGGTGGGGGTGGTGTGTGTGTTGGAGATATCACGCTTGCCTGTCTTCAAAATTTGAGAGCCTTGGTCATGAATACAAAGAGGACTCAATTATACATTGAACATTTTATTTGAAAGTAACCTTCAACCCAGCATCTTTTTTCTTAAGGTTAGTTCAAACTGTTCAAAATATTTTTTTTTGTCTGCAGAAATGAAAGTTCGTTTACTCAGGAGCAGTTCATTGATTTCATAAATGCAACACACTACGGTTTTTTCTCTACTATGCAGTGTTATCTTTATTTTAGATGTGAAAAGGGTTTTGTGGCTCCCTGTGTTTTTTTTTCTGTGAGAAACGGGTCCAAATGGCTCTTTGAGTGTTTAAGGTTGAAGACCCCTGGCTTAAATAAACAAGTCTCAGACACAGGAAAAATGCAACTTGAGACATAATTGCAGGAAACAGATTTCTGCAACCTCTTTCTTAGGCACTGTAGAGTGTAGAGGCATGAGGGCTGGTGGCATTTTAAAACTACAGAACATCCCTCAATAAGTGTTATAACATGGTTGTGTAACTGTAACATAAGTGTATGTCATTGTTATCAGTTTGTGAATCACACATTTACATGTTCTACCACTATTGTTCTGTTATTTGAAACTATATTTATATTTATAAATAAATCATTTTTCTAATAATTTATACTGCAAACACTTTATGGTTTTCAGGGTATTACTCAGTAATTCAGGGTACTGTGTACTGTATGTTGTCTTGTGTTGTCAAGTTAACTCAGGTCCTGGCAAAAAATAAGCGATATATCCCAGAATGCACTACAGCCTATAAACATTTCTTAGACTTCAAATGAAAGACTTCATTTCCATAATATATGCATCTTGTAATGTTAATAATAACTGTTCATAGCCAGCATATTGGACGGGCACACTTACATGTTGCAAAGTATTACCATGTCTGATTTTAACAAACCTTTCTGATCCATGTTGTTAATTTGTTTTTTTCAATGTTTATCAAATGTATTTTTGCTTCTTGGTTTTTGTATCATGTATTACACCTGATCTTGTTTGTTGATTGCCTGACTTTTTCCCAGTTTACTGTTCATATTTAATCGCCTTTTCGATTTGTATAACAATGCCTTATAATAAAAAGCTAAACTGAATTTGCATCCACTTCAGACTCATGGTTTTATATACGCCCATCTACCAATCCATAATTTAAGCACATATTCAGTAGGTGTTTGTTTGTTTTTTTGCTTACTGTGAGGTAAGTAAAAAACTGGCAGACTACAATGGAAAATGATTATTTCCAAAATGTTAAAAAATAATATAGTCAGATACTTGCCACAATTGCCTCATGGGATAAATGATCTTGAATTGAAAGCAGTTGTGGTCTTTCATGAGTGTGATATATAATTATGAGTTAGTAGTTACTTCTAGGTTTTACCTTTCAAGTCTTTTAAATTTGTATATTTACAGATTGCAATCTGATTCAGTTGGTATGTTTTCAGGTTATCCTGTACATTCTGCTACTATGCCTTGTCTCACAGTAAGTAGACTTCAGGTTATAGTTCCTGTCATTAATTGGCACATAAAACAGTACCTTTTTAGTACTTACAGTTTTGCTGAGGAGTCTGAGTTTTTTCTTAACTGGATTTTTTTTTCCTTTTTTTTGTTTTGAAAAGATTCATGTAATTAAAAAACAGCTGATGGTTCGAGCTGGAATGTGCTTACCTTCCATTGTGTTGGTGATAATACTAGCTACACTCAGAGCCCTCTGTCTTGCTGTAGGCTCAGTCAAAAACCCAGGCGAAAGTTGTTCAGCTTCATATCTCTTTCTGTACTCCTCTTTTTTTTTCTGAGGAAGATTCATAATGAAGGCTTTACAATGTGTAATTGGACATTTTGAACACAATATAATAAGCAGACAACAGCATACATAAAAGGTTTAGAAAATATGCTACAATGATTAACAACAAATCCTTCTGCAGTTGGCAGGAGGCACATTCTGTCTCTTCTGATATTCAACAGGTTATGTTGTTAATAACGTTTCCCAGGATATGTTTACTATAAGGCATATTGCTTCAACTGAGTGCATAGTTGAAGTGTCGCAGGACATGCAATTATTCTTACACTGTCATCTGTCATGGCTTTATCTGTGGCCACATCAGGTAGCTGCAGAACATCTGGAGAGCTAGGCAGTGAGTTCCCAGTCACATATGACACTGTGCCATTGCAATCCACAGAACTGCGCACTTTTCCATTTGGGGACAGGAAAACACGTGGGGTCAAGCTTGTCCTGCTTCCAGTACTGTAAAGACGCTCAGAGCAATGTGGCAGAAACAATGAGCCACGGCGGCTGCCTGCATCATCAAACGCACTGTGCTCGTCATCCGCAAATCCAGTCTCTGATCCCAGGCGGCCACGAAAGGTAAAGATGCTAGTCCTACTGTTGCGGCGTGGAGAGAACACCGAGCCCTGAATACTCACAAGTGACTGCAGAAAAAAACAGGCCTGAGGCTCACTTACCATCACACAAGGTGGCCATGAATTGACAGTTAAGATGGTTATGAAGATGGTGCATAAAATGGACATGCATAAAATATGACAAACGATGACAATGAAGATGATGATGATGATGATGATGATGATGATGATGATGATGAGGATGAGGATGATGATAATGATGAAGATGATGATTATGATATAGATGATGATGATATAGATGATGGTGATTATAATAAAGGTCAAACCAATAAAAGAAATAAAATCAAAATTGAGGCTGCATATATTCTAGTGAATTTCCATATTGGTGGCAATGACCAAAAGCAACTAAAAATAGTAAGAGGAAATCAAAGACAACAAGAAGAAAAGTAAACTACTAAATGAAAAACTGAAATAAAGCCAAACTTAATATGAAGTATAAGGATGGCAAATTTTAATGATTGATTATGGCAATTACATGACAAGAAGCTTAGAGACATGATCACGACCATGATATATAATCTCATAAAACCGCAACAAATCTCCAACCGACAATAATATAAAACTCTGACTAGTATCAGATAGATGCATCAATAGCGCATGCAGTAGGGATCAGCACTATTGCAGCTGAGAACCATTCCTGACCTGATGAGGAGATTGATATGGTCTATCATATGACAGTATGTTTCCATCCACAGAATATCTGGTCCTCCCTGTGTCAGAATTTTGGACTTTTTCATTGTCTTCTTTCTCCTCCCCCTCTTTCTGTTTCCTCTTCTTTCTGCGGTTGCATCGTTCTTTGGCACTTTTGGAACTGAGTTTGGAGGCCAAAGAGGAACTGTCTCCACTATGGTTGCCACTCTCAAATACTGCAACTGCTGCCTAGTAGAAATGTACAAAATAGCCCAAAACAAAAAATTCCCATAGGTTTTCATTTGGAAATGTTCATGCTATTATGATGCAAAAATTGCATTGAGTTTTCAGATGTAAATTGGTATCATGGTAAATTGCCATTCATAGTAGATTATTGGTATCTCAGCATTCATTAGAATTTTTTGTGGGCTGTTTTTTGATATAAGGTATTCAGTTTGAGCTTTTGTTGGATTTAATTGGATATAATTTGTTATTTAGTTATACCAAGTAATATACATATGTATTTTATTTTGCTACCTACCTAAAGTTACATAAAGATGCCATATGTTTTAGAATATTATAGGATGTTCTATTATATCCTATTTGTTTTAATAATACTTTGCTTTATGTATCAATTATTACAGTTTAAGTAAGAGTATTAAAATGAAAAAAATTAATATGGCAAAACCATGACTCGGTGACCAGGTATGAACTACATTAGTAAGATAAGCAACCAAGAAGCCAAGGGTAAATTTAAAAATGCTGGAGAGATCTCAGCTGCTGGAGATGCTGTTCACAGAACAACTGATGCCCCAGCTTTTTGGAAAAAATGTGAGAAAAAAAGCTACATGAAATCCCATGTTGGAGACAATATTCGGAAAGAAGGTTTCCTCTAAGTATGAACATCAAACATTTTGGCCATGGCACTAAACGTTACATTTGACAGAAACCCAACTCCGCTCATCATCTTGAGAACTCTATCACTGCAGTAGACTTGAGATGTGGCAGAGATTCAACGCCCAACAGGACAATGATGCTAAATAAAGCTACACCGGAGGAGATTATAACCAGAAGCCTGAATGTGTTGGAAAGGCCAAGTAAAAACACAGACCTCAATCTGAGTGAGAATCTGTATACATGTTTGATATTTGCTTATTACCAATGGTATCCATCCAGTCTGACACAGCAATTTAACAAAAAGGAAAGAAGAGAAATGTCAGGATCCAGATGAGCAAAGCTGATATATCCCAAGATGACATATCCCAAGAAGATTTGGAGCTGTAACTGTAGTAGGTGTTCCACCAAGGAGGGTGAATAGGCAACAACATATGTTTCGGGGTTTATATTTTACATGTGTCTCATTGTAAAATATTTTGCACCTTGAATGTAAGACATATATTCAGTAAATTACATCAACAATTTTAGTTACTGGTAAGACTACAAACATGTGAAACAATTCAAAATATCTATGGCACTGTAGGTCATAGGATTTTTAACCCAAAATAGAAGGACTGGATAAACACATGCATACAAAATGTATTTTTTTGAAAATTATTCAAAATTCAGCTCTGGCTAGAGTGGCTAGGAGGTTTTTGAACAAAACCAACACCATGTCATAAATAACAAGCTAAACGGCAAAGCATCTTAAACATCTCAGCCATTAGCATGCAAGTGTATGCACACTAAATACAGCAGGCATTTTAATGGTCATATCTTTCTACTCCCTGTACAGTACGTCGGATATAATTACATTTCATGCTCTGCAATACCTGGGCCTCTGCTTGTTGCCTCCTGAGCTGTTCCATCATGGCCTGAAATTTTTCCTCTTTTTGCAGGGCCTCTTCCATGGTGGCTTGGTTCTGTTCATCATAGGCCATGGCCACTACAGCTAGGATCAGATTCACCAGGTAGAACGATCCCAGGAATATCACCAATACAAAGAAGATCATATACGTCTTCCCTGAGGCTCGAAGGGTCTGAAAATGTTACCGTTACCCAATGTTAGCCATTATCAAAATGCTACAATTGTTCTTACAATTGAGAAGAAAAGGCATCCTTTTACACATATAAAAGGTAAATTGGCTTCATTTATAAACAGTCATGTAAAAAAATTAGGGCACCCCATTAAATATTAAGTTCATTAAGAATTGTCAACATGTCAATTTTGGAAACTGTTTTCATTTGTAGATGAAAGTGATGTACAGTAAGTGCTTGTAAACAACAAAATGAGTATTTCAACTGAGAAAAAAGTTAGGACACTATGCCATAATAGCTAACGTTTCCCCCTTTGGCTGAAACAACCTCAATGAGACGTTCCTTATAGCCATCTGCCAGTTTCTGACATTGACTGGAAGAAAGTTTCCCTCACTCCTCAATGCAGATTTTTTTTCAGCTGTGTGACGTTTGAGGGGTTTCTTGCATGCACAGTCTGTTTCAGATCACCACACAGGATCTCAATAGGATTTACATCTGGGTTTTGACTTGGACATTCCAGAATTCTCATTTTTTTACTTTTCAGTGAGTCCTTGGTGGATTTACTGCTATGTTTTGTCATGTTGCAAGGTCCAGTTCCACATCAACTTCAGCTAAATTTTATGACTTTTGGTCTCACATGTTCCTCAAGCACCTTCTGACACAATAAATTCATAGTGGATTCTATGATGATGAACTGGCCAGGTCTTACTGCAACAAAGCATCCACAAACCATAACACTTCCTCCTCCATGTTCCATAGTTGGCATGAGTTTCTTTTACTCAAATACTGTATTTGATTTACACCAAATGTTGAATTATTTGGATATATAATTCATAGTATAGTTCTATACTATACTTTTATAGTATCCAAATAATTTAATTTTAGACTCTTTCAAAAGAACATTTGAATGAATTTGTTTGGATCTCCTGACCTGGCCATAGTGGCAGTTGTTTTAAATGTTCTCCACTTGTAAATAATTTTCCAGACAGTAGAATGTCGGCTGATAAATTCTTTTGAGATCATTTTATATATCTTACCAGACTCATAAGCATCAACAATCTTTTTTCTGAAGGCCTCAGAGAGCTCATTGGATCTCACCATGGTGATACGTCTAACTTCAGCAATTAAGAGCAGATCAAGCTAAATATCTGAGGTTTAAATAAGTCAAGCCTCCTTCAAAATGCTCTGTAACAATGTTCTAAAAATTTTACTCACAAGATATTTGATTTTTTTAAATGACATTTTACAGATTATTTAAAAAAGACATCTTTGTTGTTGTTTTTTTCTGTTTTTTTTGTTTGTTTGTTTTTTTGTGTTTTTTGTTGTTGTTTAGTTATATTGCTTGAAACATCCAATATTGGTAAAATAAAGATCAAATGGCCAAATGTTTAACTGTTTAAAAAAAGGTTTTATAGACTAAAAGGTGCTTTAGAACTTTCATTCATTCTTTTTCTACCGCTTTATCCGAACTACCTTGGGTCACGGGGAGCCTGTGCCTATCTCAGGCATCTTTGGGTATCCTGCCTTGATGCCCAAAGACGCCTATCTCAGGCGTCTTTGGGCATCCAGGCAGGATACACCCTGGACGGAGTGCCAACCCATCACAGGGCACACACACACTCTCATTCACTCATGCAATCACACACTACAGACAATTTTCCAGAGATGCCAATCAACCTACCATGCATGTCTTTGGACCGGGGGAGGAAACCGGAGTACCTGGACGAAACCCCTGAGGCACTGGGAGAACATGCAAACTCCGCACACAAACAGTGCAGTAAAACTAAATGTTTTTGTTCCATATTCAAATTATTTAACATTATTTAAACTTCAATCTTCACAATACAAACATCCAACATACCAAATAAATCACAGATGTTTAAGTTCAAATCATCAGGTTATCAGGTGAACAAAGACAGGATCAGGTGCAGAGAACTTCTATGCAAAGAAACCAATTAACTAATAAACCTCTGTTGTGTTAGAAGAAAGGTCCCCTAACACAACACAAACAAGCACATAATCATAGTGCCAGTGATGACTAACAATAACAGATTTCAAAATCTGTCACACGGATCACTGAGTGGCTGAGAAACACTTATTGTGTTTGAGGGATCAGTCACTGAGTGGCTGAGAAACACATATTGTACAGTACTTATGCATACCTGTTGGTAGAGATTTTCCCAGTAGTCTTGAGTCATCAGTCTAAAGAGAGAGAGGAAAGCCCAACCAAAGTTATCATAGCTGGTGAAGCCATGATTTGGATTCTTTCCTCCTTTGTGACAGAAATAACCATCTGGACATTGCCTGGAGAACAATAATATATAAGTATTTTTAGAACAGAAGCCATACGAAACTACAGAATTATGTATGTAAGATTTATTTATGTAGAGATTTTAACAACAGACATTGTAACAAAACAGTCTTTTTGAACATATTTCCAGACATAAAATTTAAGTTAGAAAATTAAAGGAAGTGTATGTATTTTTGCACTTGGTTTGCGATGGATTTTTGTTTTTATACCATTATTTGTTTATTTTCTAGTCATTGATTTGTTACTTGATTGTGTTCACTTGTTTGTTGTTCACCTTGATTACGATTCTTATACCCATTGTGTTTCTAATCTTCACAGCTTTAATTCTAAGCCATGGTTAATGACAACGAATTATCCTATTTTAAACATCTGTTTGTGTTTTATCGCTGATGCTGTTGATTACAGTTATGATTCAGAGATAACCCAGTATAAGCATCCATAATTTCCTTATGCCACATCATCTGGTACAGTACTAGTATACTATAATATCAGGTGGTTTCAGTTGGTATCGGGCAAATTTGATGATTATATGAGCATGATATTAGGCCTATACCTGATACCAGCATGAGAAATTGAAATAATCCAATAATAATCATGATCAATTTACTTACCCTGCATCACTGTTGTTTCCACAGAGCAGAGGATCTTTCTTTTCATCAATTTTATAGTAATTATCTACAGGAAAAAGAGAAAGGTAGTGTTCAGTCCCTTCCTGCATGGAACAACATCTGTATATGATAAATATTTTTTATTAACTGGTTTGTGTGAATTAAATTTTACAGAGTTAGAACTAATGCAAATGTAGTTAAATTAATGTAATAAATGGTTGAATAAATGTGGATGAATAGTGCACTCAGTGGCATCTTGGCTGTGGTATTAGTCCCAGTCAAACTATGTCTCACTATTAGCGTCAATCTGCCATGAAACGTTTGCTGTGTATTGTAATAGAGTACTTTTATATAAGCATCACATTTCCTCCCATTAAGTAACCATGATTGTCTATCTTTCTCATAGTATTCCTATCCTACATCTCATAAGTCTGAATGCTGACAGAATAACCTCGAAAACATATTCTCATTTACCACTATGTTCGATCTTCAGTTCGATCAAACAGTTACACTCCCCTGTGCCACTTATGTCAGTCATTGTTGCTCCTGGACAGCCATGAACTCTCACCTTCTGAATCTAAACTATGCCTCATGGGATCTGAAAACTAAGACTGCTAATGCATGTTAATAGCTGAGAGGTGGAGAGGGCAACAAGTGGATAGTGAGAGATACTTTAAAGGGATACTGACAATTCTCTGTACATTTTAAACAGGAAGAAATGTCCGTGAATTGTAGCTCCTTATCCCGGAAATGAAAAATAGTCCTGCGGTGTCTTTATTGACTTTTCCCTTCTTACATACAGATTGAATTGTACGTTCTTGTATAAAGATTAATTTATTATGCTTTTTGGGTTTTATTTAACTGTCAGTTCAACATTATACTACTAACCTGACCTGTTTTAATCATTTACTTTCAAAAATAGCAACAACACTCACTCATATCATTAATGTACTGGGTAAAGTTGACAACAGTGCCGTTTGTTGGGATCTTTATGCATTTATTCTTCAGGTTTCCCATAAAAAGCTGCATGGCAATCAGTGCAAATACGCTCAAACAAAAGACAGTCAGAATCATCACATCTGAAAGTTTCTTTACTGACTGGAACAGAGCTCCTACAATGGTCTTCAGGCCTGTGAGCAACAGAAAGCCCAACATGACATTTTGGAAAGAATTATTCTGTGAACCGTATTCATACATTTTAAAATAATTGCAGGTGATCAGGGAAAGTAATCTTTCATTTACATAGGAAATATAAAAATACATGTCAAGCTTATAAAAATTTAAAAAACAAACATTTGTTTATTGTACTAAATGTGAAATAAGGTTCATAATTATTATCATCATCCCTTATCCCTAATTGAATCTTTTATATAAAATAAATAGGTTGCATTATACAGTAGAATAGGTGTGGAATTAAGGTGTGTAAAATTCCATAATTTAATGTAAATTAATAAGCATAATCTTACCTGGAATAACTGATATTGTTTTTAGGGCCCGAACAACTCTGAAAGATCTCAAAGCAGAGACATTACCCAAACCGCTGTCGAATTCTGTCACATACCTGATATAAGGCAGTAAGAAGTCAGTGGGTCAGAAAAAATATATAACCAAAAAAATTATACACTACTTATATCTTAGTAGCTAAACAGAAAGCAGGCATTATCTAGATTTATAATGGTACTGATTAAAGAAATGATGCTAGATGTATCTAGATGTATCTTGAATATGAATATACAGATTTTGAAGATTGTCCCGAGCTTGCTTGGTTGCAAAACGATACTGGATACACTCTGGACAGATAAGTGTCTACTTAATGACAGGATTAATCAATAAGATCATGTCTGGCACAGCTTTAAGGTAATTAAAACACATCCATCAAATCAAGCATGCTTTTATAGACTAGCTCAAAGCTGTTGACTGCAGAAAGGGAATTATTCCAAATCGATGAGATTGACTTCTCAAATATCACTCCAATGCTTGTCCAAAGCAAGACTGAGAAAGAAGTAGATATGATTCTGAGTTCTGAGTTCTGAGTTTGCATATATGCATATTGGTGAATCTAGTTTGCAACACTTGTTAACCTTGATTTAAAGTAGTTCAGCCAAACTACCATTTTTATACTAAAATGGTATTGAAAGGGTAATGGACTACGTACATACACTTCAGAATCTAATGGTGAGGCCAGGAAACTTTATATGTATCATGGCAATACTGCATAAAAAACACCACAGTAAACTCTACACACTACTTGGGGATAAAATTAAGGGAAAATCTATATTCTTTGCAAAATAACTCAGCTACTGCCACCCTACAAAAAAATGTAGTTAAGCTAGTAGTGTCTTTACTTGGAACAAACTCCTTATCTACAATGCACAAAAGAATTGAAGTTAAGTGAGCTTATCAAGTCACATTGTACATATTAGACATGTGTGCACTGTCCTGTACTTACGCCAACACAATCACAGTGAAGTCCAGCCAGTTGAATGGGTCTCTGAGGAAGGTAAATTTGCCCATACAGAAGCCCATGGCTATGATTTTTATTAATGAATCAAATGTATATATCGCAGTAAATGTGTACCTGTAAAAACAACGCCATAGAAATCACAACCAAAAGAGCATGGGATGTGCTATATCTGAGGTATGGTGAGTTTGTCTGAGGTATTAATTCATACTCTATATTTAGTAGTAATAATCAGAGAGACTTACTCTATTTTCTTGAACAAGGAACGACTCTCCGCACGTTCAGTGAAAGTCATGAACACACAGTTTGCAAGGATCGTGCACATGATTATTATGTTGAACAATGTGAGAGTTGCAGTCAAGAAAAACAAGGCTTGAAAATTTCTGAATTTGAAAAACCTAAAGGCAGAATAACAACCTAAAATTTGAACTTCTTTTTTATTATTATTATTGACGTTACTTATGCCTAAAACTCATTTTCATTCCCAACTGTTATTACCGCACCATAGAACACAACTGTAGGGAAGAGATAACACTGACATAAATGTTGAACCAGCATATAAAAAGGATATGTATGTACCAAAATCTTAATTGATATTCTTCTTATTGGGTTGAATGGACTGAGCATGTACAAGGCAGAAGTGGCATTAAATCTGAAGATTGACTTCCCTTTGTTCAATACTATAAAGGTCTGAAAGAAAGACAAGACAGAAACAAAGCTATTACTAGTAAACAATTACTTATTATTCTAAATGCTAGGTCAGTGTTGGTGCTTGTTCTTTTCTCTTTTGCATTCAGTACTGACATAAAAACTAAAAAAAAACCTGATGACTAGGTCTGTTAGAATCGATTCTATTAATTTAAATAAAAAATACTATAGGTTTAATCAATATTTCAGTTTAACAAATTCTTTTGCACTCATATTTGACAATATTTAGATCTACAAATTTGGTTCAAATGCTTCTGTGAGGAAGTTGTTTCTTAAGCTCTGTGTGCACACACACACCCATTTAATGGCTCGGGAAGGACATGACGAAGTGATTACATGCCAGCAAGTCCATATAAGTGCATCTATGTCACATTACTCCAGCTTCTATTTGTCTAAAGGAAGCCAGAGAGGATGCCCGGGGTGTGGCCAGTGACTCAAGAGTCTCACTCCCTTCTCAGGGAACTGGGTTACATATGTAACCTGGTGTAGTTAACTTTTAAGGGAACATCAACATCCCTGCAGCACCTGCAACCCTGGAGTGGGGTCCAGGTCCAGGTTATAGAACCTGATAAAGGTGTGCAGAGAGGACCCCTGGCTAAGGCACTAGACAAGGGGATACCCCTAGTGAAGTGAGCACCGATGCCGAGAGGCAAGGCAAGACCATGTGCCTCCACTACCCAGACAAAAAGGGAGGAGGAGTTACATATGATCGATCTAGCCCTGTACCAACCAGGCAGTGAACTGGATCCTGACAGCGTTCATCGCACCAGAGGCAAAAAGGCTCCACTTCAGAGCATACAGCTTCCTAGTGGAGGGAGCCCTGGCATTCAATAGAGTCTCTGTCACCTCAGATGAGAGGCCTGGCTCTAGGAACTGGTCCCCCCTCAGGGGACAGAGCTTTCACATCTTGGGTAGACTAGATTTGTGAACCAAGCTCCAGACGGCCAATGAGGAGCAACTAGGAGAAGGTTGACTCTGTCATGGCACACTCTGTCATGGCACACTCTGGCTAGGACTTGCGGGAGCAGTGCTACCAGTGGAAAGGCATACAGATGGAGCCTCATCCATGTCCTTACCAAGGCATCTAGGCCCAGAGGGGCCGGATGAGGGACAACACCACAGCAGGCAGTGGATCCACTCCTAGGAGGCGAACAGATCCACTTCTGCCCAGCTAAAAATCTGCCAAATTCCTTTTCTCCCTTTTTTCTGCCCTTTCTTCAGGAGTGAGAGAAGTTCCTCTTGGAGGAACACTGCCTGGTCATGATCTTGGGCAACACACCATGAAAACATGAAGGACGGGAGGTAAACTGGATCCTGTACCCTTATTTACCCACTGATACACGCCTGGCAGAGGTTCTCACACTGCCCAGTTGTCTGAGAGTGGTGTCAACCTAACGCACATCTCCTGGGTTTCCTAAAACAGCACACTGGTGGGTGC
Source organism: Tachysurus fulvidraco (assembly GCF_022655615.1). NCBI lineage: Eukaryota > Metazoa > Chordata > Actinopteri > Siluriformes > Bagridae > Tachysurus > Tachysurus fulvidraco. The sequence continues at coordinate 14,067,084 of NC_062523.1, forward strand.
TAACCCAGGGTACAGATCTGTGCAAGGAAGAGCAAAGACCCTACTGCTCCACAAAGTGCCAGAGGCAGCGGGACGGACATTAGGGGAGGCCTTCCTTAAAAGGATGCTCCTAGGAACACCAGCCCTCGGGCGTCAGGATTCCTTCTTAGCCCGCCTGGCCGAGATGACAAACCCAAGGGCCCCGCTCGCCTGACAGGTCTGGGCCTGGGCACACCGACCGGCCTCCCTAGTCTTAGACTAGGTCCACACTTGTCCTTTTCACAGCTCTGAGTGAGCTAGGAGGAGAAAGGACTTTTCCCTGTCTTTAATTTCCGTTAAGTTGAGCCACTAGTGCTTCTCGGTGGCAACCAGTGGAGCTAATGAATAGCCTATGGAGCCGACCACCTGAGGGTCTAACCTCTCGCCACCATTGAGCTCTTTCAGCAGGTCAGCCTGGTAGGCCTGCAAAACTGCCATGGGTTGCAGGGCCGCACCCGCTTAGGCCTTACCCACAAGAGCTGAAGTAGCTCTACAAGGCTTGGATGGAAGCGCAGGCTTCCTTCATGTGGGCAATGTAGAACAGTAGCATCTCTTCAATCCTGGGCATCACCCCATACTCATGACTTTCAAGCCCTTTAATGGCTGAAAAGTCAGACATGGCCAGGGAGTGCTGAAAAGGGATTTCCCCAAGACTTCGACACCTCGGTATGGAGGTCTGGGGAAAACAACAGCCGCCTGCGTGGAGGTGGCTTGTGGCCTGAAGTCAGAAAGCGGTCATCTAGCCTTCAACAGATGACACTAACTTCCTCTTCAGGCCAATCTAAATTCAATTGAGTCACAGTGCAGGTCACCACCTTGAGGAGCTCCTCAAATGCCTCTGATTGCGGCCGCAGAACAGAGGTGTAAAGCCCCTCCCCACCTGCATCGAGCTCCTCAGAAATCGTTATATATATTTTTGTCTTGTTTTTTTGTTTTTTGTTTTTTTCCCAGCACTAGACAGACAGGACATACAATCAACAATCACTTTGTCATGTGTCCTTCCCAAGCCACTAAATTGGCGTGTCTGCACACAGAGTTTCAGACACTCCTCACAGAAGCATTCCCATAGCATTCCCATAGCATCAGCGCTGACGCAGCATCGAGTTCCTTCAAAAGGGAACATGCAGATCATATTTTACAGAAAGTTGTGAATCTACATATTTAAATATGTGTAGCTTGTTTAGATTCTGTGGGTAAAAATTATAATATCTCGTGATTCCAATAAATACATATGATGGTGCATGGTTGCCCAGTGTGTCTGATACATTAACAGTTTAATTATACTCATGATAATAATGTTGGTTCATGGATCATTTTAACTGAAAGGGGAATTAGGGGATCTGCTCTAGATCAAAAACCTCACATCTAGGTTGGTTTAAAAAAAGTGAGCAGTAATTTCATCATTAGTAATCTTGTAAATCACCTAAACGCCATTCATTATGCAAATAAACCACCACTGAAACCTTTTAGAAATTACTGCATGAATAACCATTCACACATTAACAATGTAACAGCAGAAGCCTTCCACCCACATCAGCACTCAAATTCTACTAAAAGCCCATTAGGCAGAGCACACCCAAATGCATTTCCAGACAGAGTGAAAACAAATCAAAACTTACTTTCTCATTGCAATAAAATGGGTCCAGATCTTCCAGAGGTGTGGACACCATTCCTTTGGGAATGTCCCCGTATATAAACGGCAATTTCTGCCCTGCCGCCAAGTCACTGCTAGGTTGTGGCTGATCCTCATCATTTGCATTTCCCCCTTGCTCTCCTTTTTTAGGCTTTTTACTTTTTTCCTCTGCAATTCGCTTTTCAATGGCCTTGAGCGACTCCCGGGTGAACGGACGGAAGCTGTGTGGTCCCGGCGGTGCAAGAACCTCTGCCATCTTTGCATCCTGTACCTTCTGAGTGTTCTGCTAGCCCACTATATGAGTAGCAGCTACAGTTATAAAAATACAAACAGTCAGTGTTATACAGAAACACCAGTGCTAATTTATTCAGTCGCTTGCCTATTTCTTTTAAAGTAAGTACAAATTGTTATTTTGCTATTTGTCTTAGAAGTTCTGATGTTTTTATTTTATGAGTTGCAATAGTAGTTTTTTTACTTCTGATTTGTAGACAGTAAATATTGTAAAATACAGTAAAAAACAGTAAATATTGCAGTGGATCCTAGGAAAGGTTTGAGTGCCAGCCCATTGAATGGCACCCCAAACATACTCATACTCATCCATACCTAGTGGCAATGTAAACATGACCATCTAACTACTGTTATGTTGTTTTGAAGGTGAGAGGAAACTGAAAACCCCACATGGACACAGAGAGAAAATGCAAACTCCATAAACACTGTAATACAGGGTCAGGGTCAAACAGGGGACACTTGTGCTGTGCTGTGCTACTGTGCCACCCAGAAACAGTGAATTAAAAATGATCTGGGTATCAGTTAGACAGCTTTCTGAAACACCATCTGGAAATAATGCTCTGCCAGTGCAAAATATGGAGAAAGCATTCTGAAAATGGAAAATATACTGTGATACATCTTATAATGTGATTTCTTTATTTATTTTTTAATTTTACCTATCTTAGTTTTCATAGTCCGGGATCCAGAGAAGTAAGAAACAAAGACTGGACAAATAACAGAGTTATGACACAGTGTCACCATTTTCTTCTAATTAGGTTGTTGTAGTGTAGACATGACTTAGAAAAGAAACAATGTCAGTCAAAAAGCCCTTGTTAATCATAACAATAATAAAACAAAACAAAACAAAAAACTCTACCATATATCCAGAGTAATCAAATAGTAATCAAGTTACACAAAGAATTGTAAATGGAAATAAAAACTAGGTACTTTACAGAATATTTGTATGTAGCTCAAATATAATTTAACATGACCATTCACTCTAAACTGGAATAATGAGGGCAATACTGCATATAAAGCTGTGGATGTTGATACAGATACTGTAATAGTACAAGTAATATTTACATTAGCTCACATTTGGCTTTGATTACATAAAGCAAATTAAATTGTTTTTATATAGGTGGCACAGTGGTACAGTGAATTTGGCACAGTTCATCTCAGGCTACTGTTTGTGTAGAGGTTTGTATATTCTTCCCATGTCTGTGTGGGTTTCATCAGGTCTCTCTGGTTACCTCATAAAAACTTGGATTGAAAAATTTTGACTGGTTATGCCCCTTGGTGTGAAAGAACCTGTGTGTGTGGTGTGTGTGTGTGTGTGTGTGTGTGTGTGTGTGTGTGTGTGTGTGTGTGTGTGTGTGTGTGTGTGTGTGTGTGTGTGTGTGTGTGTGTGTGTGCACTGCCCATGGACTAGCGTCTCATTCAGAGTGTATTGTATTTTTCATGTCTCCTGCCCACTGTTCCTAGAATAGGCTCTGGAACCCTGATACACATGAATGATAAAAGATTATTATTTTTGTAATAATAATTTTCTGCATGGTTTTGTAACAATAGTTTTATAATCATTGCAAATCATGAAAAAAAATATATACATATAATAGCAAGGCAATAAAATAACGGGATATATACCGTAACTAGACAAATAAATAGGTTGACTATTATTTGTTGAAGATTAATTGATTTATTCATCTTCAGTGTTTAATCCTGAACAGGGACATGGCAGATTTGAAACCAGATCCCGATATTGAATATTGGTCTATCTATCATGTACACATTTATTCACACACTCACACACACATTGAGGAAATCTAGCCTTTGGAAAGAAATCAGAGAATCCAGAGGAAACCCGGGCAAACTAAAGAACATAAAATTCTTCACAGTAACCCAAGCTCAGGATTGAAAAGCTCAAAACTGTAAGGTGTCAATGGTACATGTATTTCAGTATTTTAAGTATAATATCTTAAGCACTAATAGAAAGTACTAAAAATATAATAAATATTGTATGTACAAGTGAGTTCATTAGCAATGACAAAATTGAGAAGTTCATGAGCATTGACAGTAGACTGTCTGTCACCAAAAAGCTGTTCTTTTAAGACATTTAAAATGTCTAGCGCTAGTCCAGAATGTAATATAGCATATTAGTAATGTTCTGTAATGCTAATCTCAGTTAATTCCCCATACTATGCCACAGTCTCTGAAATATTGTATTATCCCAACAACCTCCAATCTCTCCAGATTTCCCCTTTTTCATGTTTCTACCTCATTACACAAGTGTAACTATAAAGAAGGACAGATTTGGCACCATGCAAAGGCAAAACAAAACAAAAAGGGCATCATAAAAAAAGAGCGTGCTGTGTTACTTATTAAGGAGTGACAATTGTGTTGTAATGTGCACGCCTTGGAACGTAAATGGTAATGAAAGATAGTAATGTATATATCATTGTCTATCTCTACACACACTCTCACAAACACTCTCACACACTATATATATATGCAAATAAACAACAAACAGAAATCCCAGACTTGGTGCATGCAAGACTATGAGTGATGTTGTCCGTGGTCCTGAAATCTCAACCACAATAGGTTTCTCGGCATAAATCAAATGTAAAATACATATTGTGAAACAAGAAGCCTTGCGTAAGTGTGGAGACATTTCCTGGAGTGAAACTGAAAACCACTAATAGAGCACTTGGCAGCAAATCCCTGAAACACTCACTGGATTTGATAATGGGTCCAACCGCGTACACACTCATATGTGATCTAACATAAAACAACTAGCTCCTCTTGAAAGATGTGGTGGTGAGAATAGAATAGAATACAATACAACGAGGTAAAGTTATACAGAATTTCCAGTTAGATATGAACAATTGATGCTGAAATAGAAGTTACATTGGCTAAATAGACAATAATAGGCTGTACTAGAATCTTTTAGAGCTAAGCTCTAAATGATGCTACAATTTGGTGTCCATGTTTCTAAGACATGGAGCTGCGATTGGGACATCTTATTATTGCCATATAACAAATAAACCCAAATGTGTCGATTAGGTCAAGCTAAATGTAATGTGCTGTTTCTTGGCACTATGGCAATGACATAGTTTAATTTATAAAGATTGCTATTTCTATTTTATAGGTCACTACATCTGTAATGTTACAGGACCTGTGTGGCTGTCCAAAAAGTGAAGCCTGATTTTAGAGCTAAAAATAAAATGTATATATACAGAGTGCAGTACATGCAAATGGACAATGCAAAAGCAATGCCATAATGCCATAAGTGTTAACACTAGGTCAGTCAGGGTCACTGCACATATATTAGCTAAAGTGCAGATTATTACAAAGCCTGCTGATCACTTGAAAATATTATTTTTTCAGTCACAATTTCACACAAAGCTATTAGCAATTTCTGAACATCCAGAGGATTTGAAAATAACTTGAGGCAAGACCTGTTACATATATGCCAAAAAACAAGAAGTATGCTCAAATGCTTGCGAATCTGGAACATGCCAATCCCACCCTGTTCAGCACTTGATATTGTTTTGTTGCCAGATTGATTGTACACCACCTAATTAATCTATTTATAATCCTATTGGGATCGGAAATAGTCGCTCGGGTGATAGACACAATCTAGTTTAGCTATAATTTTGTTGACAGATACAATTTATAATTAGGTAAATATAATTTCATTTGGGCTGCATTATGGTGCATTAAGTGGCCTTCAGTCTGTCCAATCTGGCAACCCAGCTACAGTCTATGTTTTCTCTGCCGCTTTCTACACAAAAAAATGTTTATAGACTATAAAATAATCAATATCTGGGAAAAATATATAACCTGTAGGGCTTATGGTTAGGATTAGCCAGCGGCACATTGCTTGAATTATTGTCCATAGTGTGTATATAATATATATGATGTTAATTAAATTATGTATAAATAATGATAGATAGATAGATAGATAGATAGATAGATAGATAGATAGATAGATAGATAGATAGATAGATAGATAGATAGATAGATAGATTTTTCAATATTGTTTTATATGCTACTATTATAACAACACATATAATACTTTTAAATGAACTTTTAAATATTTTCAATTAAATGTTTTTACGCATGAAATCAACAGGATCTGGTCAGCTTCGCTTCGCATAAAGAGACAGCAAATAAACAAAACAAGTAAAATAAACATTTCTATTTGCTTTATCTATGCCAAGTCAGCTGTTAGATTCAGTCATAAGCTATTACATGTGGACTTCAGTCATACTGTTAGATTCTGTTAGATTACATGTCTATCATCTGCAGCATCTTTAGCATCAAATCAGCAAAGTGCTTTAACCTTAAAAGTAGGTAACTGAACTCAGTAGTATAGTTGCATAAAATGACATGTTTACTATTTCTTTTTAGAAAACACCAAGCCACACTTTTGACACTCACCATCATCACTCAGTAAGGAACAGGCTCGGAGGGAAAACGCCTTAAAAGTCGTATTTTACATTCAAAATCCAAGGCAAATCGACGCAGCAGGGAAAAGAAAAGGAGAGATAAATATGCAGAACTCGCACTATATTTTAAAGAACAAAAAAATTACAAATAAGAAGTTAGATCTGTGTGTTTTCGAGCAAAACAAAGAAATGACATTGGACCCGAGCGAGATAAATTCCTAACTACACTGAGACGCGCCTGAGCGCAGAGCGAACAACACTTCCGGTTCTTCATTAGTGAGAGACACAGAGCTGACGCCACTGTCTACAGGTCACGTCCAAAAAACCCACAATGTGATGTTTGGGAAGTGTGACACATCACCTCTGCTTTGGCATCCTATTTAGTGCGGTAATTTGTACTTTTAGACATACTTTACGCACCTGGGTCTCCGTGGAGAGGCTGAGCGCGAGAAGATTGAAGTTTTGCAGTGATAAACTACTGTATAATGTAGTGACATGAAATACATTAGTCTGTCTTATCATTGTAAATATGTAGCTATTCCTTCAGTGTCGTGATTTGTTCTACAGAACATGTCTTGGAAACAGCTTTTCGGCATAATTTGGAATTTGTGTGAACTAGCTGTTGGTTAAAGTTTTATATTTTGGATGTATGGTGAGCAGTGCATAGTATTCACTTGTGGGAATCTCGTAAAAGCAGATTTGGCTTCATCAGACTCCAAATACTAGACTCACCTCATTATGGTAACGTATAGTAGTAATCTTATTACGTGTGAAGTGTTACAACGACATCTTGTGGACTAATATAGACACCATACACTAGGCTATACTGGTAAAGATTATGGAATAAGAAATTTTTAGCCACCAGCTAATGAATGGTTAATCAAGTTTAGTCATGAAAATAGATGTTGATTTTTTTATTATTTAATAATAAATTAATTAATTCATTTATTGCTTGATTTATTCACATTGCACCATGTACATACATTCACACCTTCAGTGTAGCTTGTCTAAATGCAGGCAGTAATAAACCAACGTTTACACACTTTTTGCAAAGGAGACTATGGGACTATGGCAAAGGAGACTATATTTACTCGATGAAATTTTTAAACATCTTTATAGCGATATAATAACAATTTAGTATTAGATGTAGAAGTAAAAATGAAAACATTGACCGCTGCATGAATGATTCCTAAAATTTAATAAATATGTCATAAAATAAAGATTAATTCATTCTTATTAATATACGCTTAATTAATAGTGTAAATAGTGTGATGATTTTTTTATGTTTTGATCTCAAATCCTAGCTATCAAACAATTTATTCTTGTCAGTTTAGTAGTGTTTTCTGTTCCTTTTGCTATTTTTTGTATTTATTATTTGATTCATGTTTTGTTTTTTGTTTTGTTTTGTTTTGTTTTGTTTTGTTTTGTTTTGTTTTGTTTTGTTTTGTTTTGTTTTGTTTTGTTTTGAAGGTATGTAAGTCTGGCCAATCAGTGTGATGGAACCTGCAAATCTCCAAGGAATTTTCCGATAGATCAGTCAGAAGTCACATGACAGTTGCTTAGCAGCAGCCGAGAGCAGCAGTACCAGTCAAAGCTTAAAAGACCCAACATTAAAGAAGAGAGTGCAAAGAGAAATGAACAAAAGAAGGGCCAGCTTTCTCTTTTTATCTACCTTCTCTATTAGGTTTTAGAAAGCTTTTCCTTAATTAGAAATAGATGATTATTTGACAGGCTAATGCTGATAGACAATTGTTAATATTATATGATAGATAGATAGATAGATAGATAGATAGATAGATAGATAGATAGATAGATAGATAGATAGATAGATAGATAGATAGATAGATAGATAAAATGATAGACAAATGCAGAATAATGTTAGAAGAAGTAAACAGTAACTACAGTAGTAGGACAAAATAAAACCAAGAACACTAATTCTGGAATATAATAACAGGAGGCTCAAATACTAAAATTGTTTTTAAAGCTACAAATAAAAGGGTTGCCATGGTTGTATGACGCTTACAGCTAATTTTACCTTTCATTAACAATTTAGAAGGAAGCACCATTGGTGAGGAAATAATATGTGGAGTATTTTTTTATTATGTATATTTTACGTGTTAGTAAAATACTTTGCTATCCTAATTATATTGTTTGTCAAAAACTCAGTGGAAATGCCAACTCCATATGGTCTTTGAGGACAACAACCTCCTCATCAATACAACATTTGTCAGACTGTATATTTATAATCACATCCTCCAGTGTCACCCACATGAGGATGAGGCTCCCGTTTGAGTCTGGTTCCTCTCAAGGTTTCTTCCTTTACCATCCAAGGGAGTTTTCCCTCCCCACATTCACCTCAGTCACCTCAGACTTGCTCATTGGGGATAAATACATACACATTTTAATATATCTAATATTCATCTTGATTTTTTTGTATTATATAAATCTTTATAATAATATAATTGTATTATATTCTTCATAATAACCTTTTGTTTTATGTTTATATCCTAAAAAATCAATAAATAAATTTGAATTGAATTGAAAAATTATAAAATCAAAAATATAATATTTGACTATATTAAGTTTTAAGTCAATACAATAAATCCATAAAGCGGATTCGTGTGCGGAGTGATGATATGTTTCCAGCTGGAGCCGTCATCAGCTTCATCATCTTCGTCATCTTCGTCATCAATCGCGATCCGAGCTGAAGCACAGCGCCCCCTGTCTGGTGTTGCGCTTGAAACTTTTTCATGTGTTGATATGGAGAAAAAACCGAATGCCAGGAGTAGACTTATTCACAAGGTATGGCATAAAAATACAAGAAGAAGAACGTTCATCATAGCAAGATGTGTGGTGAAGACTAATGTTTGTGACCCTTTGTTTAGCTGGATGAGGAGAAGGTGTTGCTTTCGACGCATATGGAGCATACTAATGGAGGAACAAGTTCCAAGTCGTCTGCCTCGTTCAATTTCATTAACTCCATCATTGGATCCGGACTTATTGGTAGGCACCAATTCACCAGTCAATATCCACGGTTTGTTTTGCATTCTGTATTTAGATTTGATCTGAACTATAAGATCAATGCAAGACCACATCAGAGATTAAATGTCTGTAATGTAGTTTGATCCCATTGTAAAGAGTAATGGCCTGTATTCAGATCAATATTATTTAATTATTGTTATATAGTCAAATGCTTCCTGTAATGGTATTTCATAAGTTTTTATTTATACCCCAGTAAAAGCTTTCATTTTGGTAATCGTGTATTAAATGTCTTAAATATTGTGCTATGTTAAGAAAAGCACATGTACATCTAATAATGTAACCAGGGCTGACACCAATTTATATTTTTTATTTATATTTTTTAAATTTTTAGGTGGTTTTCAAGAAGAGATCTAATGTGTATGTTTTTTTTTTCTTTATTTTTTTTTCTGGACAACAGAAAATCTGACTGAGCCCCTGGTGCAAGATCATATGACACAGCACGAGGGTTGTTCATTAGTTCACCATTAGTTCACAAGAGAAAACGTGAATTTATGAATGAAAAAGCATCTTACTGTATCTGCTTAACTATGAGCACTGGAACCTGTGTTTGTGTGTGTGTGTGTGTGTGTGTGTGTGTGTGTGTGTGTGTGTGTGTGTGTGTGTGTGTGTGTGTGTGTGATAAACCTGATCACATTTTACAATTGGCTTACCAGCAAAGTAATCACAATAAACAATGAACAATGTTCCACTTTCCCCCAGGGCAGCTTGTTGTGAAATTTTTTGAAATTGTCCTTTACTCTAAATCTGGTCCTAGAGTTACTGAACTACAGCATCACAGAAACTCTCACAAGACTGCAAAACTGAACAGCTAGGTCAGGGGACGATCATTTAATATTCATTCATTCATTCATTCATTCATTCATACATTCCCAACCTCCTGGTCAGGACCACAGTGGATCCAGAGACTGATCAGATGTTATAGACAAGAACCTATAAGATACTAATGCAACCTATTTGAGCCGCAAATTCCAGTTAATTAAAATGAAGAAAAAAAGTTTTTTTTTTTTTTTTCAAATGCATTTTACAGTGTAATTTTTATTTGATTAGGCCTTCCATTTGCAATGGCTCAGGCGGGCCTACCTCTGGGACTGCTGCTGCTTTTTCTGGTTGCAATCATTACAGGTATATGGCTATATTTTATAATTATAAAAATAAAGTATACATTATTCAGTATTGAGATATGATACTGTTTGGTACCATATCCTGTAATAGTGTGTGTCTTTCCTCTACAGACTACTCAATCATCTTGTTAATAAAAGGGGGAAACTTGTCAGGGACACACAGTTACCAGTCTCTTGTACACAGCACATTTGGCTTTGTTGGATATCTTATTTTGTCAGTCCTGCAGTTCCTCTATCCATTTATCGGTAATTACTCCCCATTTATCATCATTTATAGGCAAAAAAGTACATGCCAAAAAGTCATTAATTGATATTCATTTATCTTGTACATTGTGTTTTTGGTTTATTTATACAGACACATTTTGTAGGTATACATTCACTGACTATAGCCCATCTGTTGCTATGTGTAATATGCTATGCACTGTTTGCTGTGCTTTGCTCCTTTTTCCAGTTTGTCTTACTAGCACATGTTTAGTGGTCAATTTCCGACCACAGGGCTGCTGTTGGCTGGGCATTTTTGATCTGTGGCTTATTCTAATCCACCAGAGACATGTTATACAATGCTTTACCATCCAAGATATGCAGGTTAATGGAGCCCTTGTTGTGGTCCATTTTAACTGAACTCTCTATCTTCATTACCTGATATAAAATGGCCAACACTCACATAAGTTGTGTGAGAAATTAGATGTATCACTCTTTTCATTATTACTTCCAGCAATGATAAGTTACAACATCATCACTGGAGATACTATGACCAAAGTGTTTCAGAGAATACCAGGAGGTATGCTACTTTATATCATTATAATGACATAGTAATATGATGTGTCAATAGCCACTTTAATTGAGCTTTGCTATATGCTACTGCTCCTGGTGTTTCTTTCAGTTGGTCTTGGTCATATTCTGGCAGAGAGGCAATTTGTCATTTTGGCATCTACCATCCTCTTCACAATTCCACTCTCCTTGTTCAGAGATATGGCTAAATTGGGAAAGGTAGATGCATGCAGATTTTCTTGCAAACATTGATTTCAGTAAATTGAGTATACTCAGATTCATTAGTTTCCTTATTTTCACAAAAAGAATATTTGTGTTTGTGTGGAATGAAAAATTAAATTGGCCCTCTCTTTCAGGTCTCATTAGTGTCCATGCTGTTAACCTTGGTCATCATTGTCATAGTAGCTGTGAGGGCTGTAACACTGGGACCACAAATGTACCGTGCTCAGCACAACACTGCAACACATGCTCTTTAACTTTTTTGAACCCCTTAAAGTAGTAACGGCTATCATTTATTTAAATAACTACAGTGAAACTAATAATAAATGTAGCATATTTATTATATTTATGTTTACTTATTCACGTTAGATGTTCATTAACTAAAATGTCTTGGCCTTCATATAAAAAATAATAGCATATCAAAAATTCTGCATGGGTCATGTTAATGATAAAAACTGCACTTTTTTAAACAGCTCCCCCTCTGAGGATGCATGGGTGTTTGCAAAATGGAACGCAGTTCAAGCAGTCGGTGTTATGTCTTTTGGTGAGGTAGCTCTGAACTTAAAATGATTATCTAAGAGTCAATATGCTCATTTACTGTGTGTAGTATTTAACATTAGCATCTTTTACGTTTAATCACACATGCTGATAATTAGTCTCTGAAATGCTTCATTGTTTTGCAGCCTTCATCTGCCACCACAACACCTTCATGATCTATGGGTCACTCAAGGAGCCCACTTTAACTAACTGGTCCTGGATCACACATGTGTCTGTGGGCTCAGCTGCTCTAGTCAGTGCACTATTTGCTGCTACAGGCTATGCTACTTTCACTGGGTACACACAAGGTACAGCCAATTATGACACAAAAAACTGCAATATTTATTGTTATATGCTGTTTTCATATGCAAACGGTCTATATAACCTTGAATTAAATTGTACATGTTTGTCTCTTATTCTCTCATGCTAGGTGATATTTTTGAGAACTACTGCAAATATGATAACTTGGCCACATTTGGTCGGTTCTGCTATAGTCTCAGTATAATCACCACCTTTCCTTTGGAGTGCTTTGTGACAAGAGAGGTACACCACTAATTTGATGTTTTTTATCTATCTATCTATCTATCTATCTATCTATCTATCTATCTATCTATCTATCTATCTATCTATCTATCTATCTATCTATCTATCTATCTAAATATATATATATATATTAGTCTGAAATTGTTTCTTCCTGCATGCTTTTCCACTCAATGTGCAATGTCATGGCTTTGTTTTAAAGTGCTTTAGCCATCTGACTTAGAGTACACTGAAATTGTTGCTGTTTTATAAGGTCTCTCCCATTTTCTGTCTTTCAGGTGGTGTCAAATGTCTTTTTTAATGGACTACTTAGCAACACAGCCCACATTTTGGTTACCTTGGTGATAATATTAGTGGTTACAGCAATATCCCTCTCGTACGACTGTCTTGGTGTTGTGCTGGAGTTGAATGTAAGTGCTGACATTTTACAATGATATAAAAAAATCATTGTTTAAAAAAATCAGTTTTTACAGTAAATTTTGTAAAACCGTGTGTATATCTGTGTCTTTTAGGGTGTTCTGAGTGCCACGCCTCTGATCTTCATCATTCCTTCTGCCTGTTTCCTGAAACTCTCCAGTGGCCGCTGGTTTCATATGAAAAAACTAATGCCAGCACTTATTATCGTGACTGGAGTTTTTATAATGATCATCGGATTGATTATGACAGGACTGTCTCCTAAGGACTGTTCACATGGAGTGGAAATGTTTTACTGTACAAACATAAATTCTTCTGCTTCGTTATCTGTGACTCCTGTTAATAGTGTGGTTCCGATTATAAATTCTACTCAGAACACTAGCAATTTCTAATTTCAAATAGGAAATGTCATTTTGAATATATTTGTATGATTTTCAAGCTATAGTAGACCTACATTGTGACTATGTTATAAGAACTCAGTGACAAGTCTTTTAACTATCTGTTTGTTAATAGACCAGTTTGTTTTCCCTTAAAACTTTGTGTGAAATATTTATTACAAATTCAAATGTGTCACAAAAAATTACAGTACATCGACATCCTGTTGAATAACCAGATGTGCTATTATTTATGCCACAAGATGTCACCAAATAGGTGAAATTATATTACTTGGGTTTGCTGTTGTGACGTTAGAGTAATAATGCCAAATTTGTACAGAAAAAAAGATCTAAGTCTAAGTTTAATGTGCTTTACACGTTTCAGTGCAGCATACCTCCACTATATACCATAATGCATTTGGAAATTCTTAGTCTGTTTGCCTTTCCTGGACCGGTAGTTCGACAAACTCACAAAGTACACATAGTGTTACACAAATTTACAGTCTTTCATTGTTATTGACATAAGTCCATTCTAAGGAAAAGGTGGTAGATTAGGCAGGATGGGCCTGACTCAAGATCATACAACTCTTTTCATGCTTCCTCTTGTCACTAAACAGTCAAAATTCAATTGCACCATTCCATGCATACCCCTCTTGTTAATCAGCAGGAATGGACCTGTGATCATGAGGCCACTGTAATCCAGCAAGTCTGGCATCCCGGAAGCTACTCTGATCGCATGGATTAGCGGAAAAGAGAGAGCATTGCCCAAGGCAGAGAGTGTGAGAATAGCAATCAAAGGGCTCAAAAAAGCAAGCTAAAAAGTAGGGCATAGTGTGTAAATACACACCAGGACTCAGTGGTTATTCAGTACACCACAATAGGTAGCCTTGATCTTTTAATTAGTCTAGTATTTGTTTTAGTGGTGGTGGGATTGTGTTGGTTATAGTTTATGGTAGGAAACAAAGAATAGATCACAGATGTATTCAACTTGTAAACTTGTATCTCCCTTTATGATCTGTGTCTTTTAAGCATGTGACACAAACAGCAAGTTATGCATGTCACATGCTTAACTTGCTGCTGTCTAATGCACACAACCGTGAGGTGGTTCTGAACAATCCTATCATTCTCTCTTCTTAATGCTAACCTCAGCCATGCAGGTTTTGTCGTTACAACATCAAAGGATTCAGCTCACTCCATGGAAGCAAATCTAGGATTTTTTCAGTCCCTTGCTATCTTCAGTTTGGACTACTGCAATTTACTCTTGGCAATTATTCCCCTGCATGCCATTTGACCCAGATGCAGATGCAGCTGCAAAGTTTTTCACACGTTACCACATTACCCAAGTGCAGTGTTCATTCTCAGTCCTTCTTTAGCTGCCTGCATCAGATATAAAATACTGATGTTTGCCTACAAGACCACAAAACAAGGCAGCCCCACTTAACTAAAGACACTTATCAAGTCCTGCTTTATGTCACATTCACTCTGATGAGCCTTTGAGCACAGCGCCACTGGTGCACCATTCATAACGATAAACGGAGGATATAGTGGAATGACTTTCTGCTTACATCCCAAACAGTTAAGGCACTGGCTGTTTTCAGAAGACAGTGTACTAACTCCTTGACATAGCACTTAAATGAGCGCTAACTAACTAACTAAATAGAAAGAAAGAAAGAAAGAAAGAAAGAAAGAAAGAAAGAAAGAAAGAAAGAAAGAAAGAAAGAAAGAAAGAAAGAAAGAAAGTGTAGCATTGATGCCTGACAAATCCTGGTCCCTGGTTTAATTCATAAGATCTGGTTATTCTGTGTGGAGTTCTCTCTGTGTCTGTTCCCTCTGGGTTCTCTAGTTTCTTTCAACCTCCTAAAAACATACTTGTTGTTGCCATAACAGTATTATCAGGATACACTGAGGCTGTGATCATGATCAAGCAGTTACTGAGGTGAATGAATGAATGAATGAATGAATCGATGAATCAATGAATCAATGAATCAAATAATTAATTAATCAATCAAATGATTTGGACTGTACAGTATTTGTTGCTAAACCAAGCTTCTCTAATAAATCCTCTGAAACAGTATTCTCAGCCACTGCTCTATTTGTACTAGCATGAACATGTGATTTATGACAGTATGATGATGGACACAATCAGGCACTTCTACAAGGCAGATTGGTTAAGTAATAAATCAGCCGTCGAAGCAGTGGAAATGACTGCGACACACACTTGTTAATGAATATCTGTCCGATCCCTTCAGAAGCAGCACTTTTAACGTGATGACTGTATCTGCTTACGTGTACTCTACAGCATCACTGTTACCCTGGCAACAAGGAGGCCGTTCTCACGACGGCTGACATTCGCTTGGATCGTACCAAATATGAGCCCCCGGGGTGTCCAGAAGAGTCGGATGAAAAAAAATCGTTTTTTGTTCATACAGCGTGAGACAAACGGCGAGCAAACATCTGCTCCGTGTGTGGTTTTTTGACACAGCCTAAAGTTTTTATTGATTATTTTCTCCGAGTCTCCGGTTAAAACGATACTCGGTTGTGGCCCCCTCCTCTTTTTTTTTTTTACTTGGGAGCCCTTCCTGAAAAACAGAATCAAGCTGTCAAATGCTTGTTGCTCGAAGGAAAAGTCGGCGCTAGTGTTTGAAAAAAAAGTAACGTATTAACCGTAAAGGACGCGGTCTCCTTTACAATTCTGTTTGAACGATAAGATGTTAAATAGCGCGTCGAGTTTTTATGTTTAATTTTAAACACGAGCTCGTTAGTGTTTTGTTTGGCTGTATCGGGTGGGTTGCGGTGTCGGTTCGTGACTCGGTCTCTGGCTAGCAGCGAGATTTGGTGGCGATGAGGTAAGCAGGTGTTAAACTGGGGAGTTATTCCCGCTAACTAACTTACTAAATCTTTGTTTAAACATAAAACTTTATGAGCTATGTGTTGCACAAGTAACGTGAACGTATTGACGCTTATCGTTTACGAAAAGCACAAGTATGGACGGAAAACGCCAATGAACTGGAGTGAGCGCCGGCCGGCGACATCTAGCTGGCTAGCGCCTGTATTATTAGCCGTAGTTGCTAGCTAGCAAACTCCCGTAAGTTTAGCTCGCAAATTAGAATCTGGTTAATCAGCTAACTATCGGTGTTTGTACCTGTGCTAGTTAGCTGTCTGTATGGGACATCAACAAACGAATTGAGCAACTTTTCTGGACTTTGGAGAACAACATAACATTTAGCACAAAGTCTTCAGATTTGCCCAGTCATTATTCGTTATGTCAGTTCCAGTTAAAACAGTCACAACCGTGTAATAATAATATAACAAGGGGTGAAAACTTTACTCATTAACTCGCTTAGGGTTTGAAAGTATATTTCCGGGACCTTCTGTGTTCAGTAGCAGGCCATAATGTAGCCATCGAGCCGTGTTTTTGTTGATGAAGATTTTTTTTCTTGACGGACAGATATGGATTTTAGACGCAAATGTTTTCTGCAACGTTCAACAACAGGAAGTGCTTTTCAGGAAACGTGAGCAAAAGGAAGGGAGAGGTCAGATAAGTGTTGGATAAGGAGGTAGACTTTCGTTTTCACCTTAAGAGAATTTTTTTTGTAGGACAGAAGAAGAGATTGTGGTGTTTATAGTCAGATTAGTAGTGTAGTGATAGTCAGGTTTTTATTTTTAATGTGTAAACAATGTCACTGGGCTTATTTATTTATTCTTGGGAATGATTCATGAGTATCTGGGTTATATCCAGATGAACAGGATTT
This sequence comes from Tachysurus fulvidraco, assembly GCF_022655615.1. NCBI lineage: Eukaryota > Metazoa > Chordata > Actinopteri > Siluriformes > Bagridae > Tachysurus > Tachysurus fulvidraco. The sequence goes on from NC_062523.1 coordinate 14,084,220, forward strand.
ATGAGCAGAACAGTGAAAGTGTAAATGCACCAAATGCATGATTTAAATCTGATCAATCAGATCTACTCTATAAAATACATACAAATATGTCCTTGACACATTTGACAAGTAGAAAATAATACTATGACACGATAGCATTCTAATTGCACACGTCCTGCGAAAATGAGGGATAATAAATAAATAAATAAATAAATAAAAGAGTATTTTGCCAAGTGTGAAAATAACCTCTCATATGAGAGACTTAATATTAAATACAAGTAAAAACGCATGTGGATGACATCTTTTTCAATTTCAATTCAGATACAAGATGCATGAAACAACCAGATTGTAAACTGGGTCTGGACCAGATCATGATAATAATTGTGTCTTTTTATATTTACTGAATTAACTAACTGGCAGATAACTCTATAACCAGAACCAGTGTGTGTCCCACAGCAGATACCGCAAGTTCAGCCATTTTCATCTGTGCAGATCAGTACTGGCCTAATTTAGACACAACGCCTCTGGCTCAGAAAACTCAATTACAGCATCATTTGACCATTTCAACATAACCAGAGATCATGCATTTGGGCTTTTAGCATGATCCATAATTTCTATTTTAAGCCACATTTTTGGGAACCTTAAGCAAGAAGTACCAGCTCTTTTCCACATGAGAATATTGATAGTGTTATATTTCAAGGTTAAAGGGATATTATATCTGTCTCATATCATATGTATACTTACTGTACACAGTATATACAAGCAAAATAAACTGCATGGCATCATTCAGTTGTAAAAAATGAAATAAATAAAAAATATAGGCAGTAATAAGTGTATATAAGGTTCGTCTAGTAATCTAGTAACAATATATATCTACCTGTGTATAATTATGTACATTATTTGGCCAAAGTAGGTGGACACTTAAACATCACACCTATATGGGGATCTTACCCAAACTGTTGGAAGCACATCATTCTATAGAATGTATTTGGTTGCTATGGCATTAAGATTTTGCTTCACTGGAAATGCCAAATAAGAACTGCGTATAGAAAGAAACGCCAGTGACCAACTATGAGATGACCTGGAAAAAGTTGTGGAAAACCTAAAGAGAGGAGAAGGGTGGAGATTATTATAACAGCAAATGAAAACAAAATATAAAACATGATGTTTAAGAAGCACACACATAGGTGGTGCAGTCAGGTAATAACAAACCTTTTTCCATATAGTGTACATCATGAATTTGATTTCAGTACAGTTTCAATTATGGTAATACTGGCCTAGCTACTAAGAAAGGAACTGAGGGGTGATTCTCAGAATAAACCAGGCATGATTTAGGCCAGGGTTTCTCCTGGGGAGCTACTACCCAGCACAATTTCAGATTTTCTCTTCTTCGCAATAATCTTCATCTAACTGATGAAGGGCTTAATAATTAACTCAACTCCCAAGATACATTGGTAGGTCCAGACTTACCTTCCTACTCTTGTAACTATATACCTTTTTCTATTAACATCACTGTAGTTACTGAATAATAGCTGAATAGTATATACTTTAAAAGAATAACTAAATTAAAAGCTGGAAATCTTATTAGTTGGATCAAGTGTAATAGAGGAGAGAACAGTTCATATTTATTTAAAAAAACAAACAAAAAAAAAAACATGTCCTTGTCCTTTGAACACCATTAGACTGATAATATAGCTTATAAAACAGTAACATAGTATCATGGTCATGAGTTGCTTTTATAGATTTTAATTTTGTATAGATCTAAAGTTATAAAGCAACAAATTGCATGCTACTGTCTGGCCAAGTGGTTGATAAGGAAAACACTTCGGGATGTATATGTAGACATCTGCTTTGGTTTTTCCTCCTTTCCTGAGTGTCTCGGTATCACAAAACTCTTCATTTCACATCTCTTCCACAAGGTCAAAATACTCACACATCAGAGCTAATTAGTATAGCACAAAACCCTGGCACACTCACTGGTTTAGGTATTGCAGTCCCAGTGATGCTGTGAAACAGCAGCAGGAAAAAATGCTGGAACGCCTACACAGAGCCAAAGGTCAGAATACTGAGCAGCAGAATGTAAAACAGTATCTCTGCCCACCATCAGCCAGTCAGATATCCTGTTTACATACACCTACACAGTAACTATGCCCATCTTAACTTTTGCTAATGATGCTGATTAGTAGGCTGCCTTGTTTTTTGACATTAAACACATAAATACATAATTTGTCTGGTGATAAATGTTTTTTTCCCCTTTAAACTGAGCTTGTAAATATTATTTTGTTCTGTCACCAAGTATGAGTATTAAAACCACAATTGCCCCAATTATGTTTTAATCCTTTGGGGGGGGGGGGGGGGGGGGAAGGGGTGAGGTTCATTAAAATGAGTGAGTTGATGCCCATCTCACACAGGGTAATGTGTGTGGCCTACTTACCATGCTGCTTTAAACTAGCTATTGTTCTTCTAGTATTAAACTGAATAAAAATCGCTACAAGCAAAGTATTCAAGGAAACAGTATTCTACTGATAAGTTGCCTGGTTTTGATTGTTTACAGAGCAGATATTGTTTTTGGTGGTGGTTTATGACTGAGTGGGGCAATACTGAAATAAAGCATCAGGGATACCTACTCTATTTTCTACAGAAAAAAATATCACGTTTTTTTAAAATGTTGTGCAATATCTCAGACATTATCTATGTCATGGTAGAGAAATTACCCTGAAAAAGCAACAATAACATTTCTTTAAGATTTATATCAGTTATAAAAATACATTGGAGGTTCTAGTTACTGAATATGTAGCCAGCCATATTTGACTGATACAGGCCACATCCTTGCTTGTATACTTTCACTCTTTAGGCTGAGCTTCAGAAAAATAGTGGCCATACTCATAGTAGCTAAACAATCCAGGGGTTACAAGCCAGTGACTTCTGTGTCCCATTATCCCAAGCACAGATAAATAGAGAGGGTTGTGTCAGGGAGGGCATCCGGTGTAAAACATACCAATATAAACATGCAAATCATCAGTAGGAGATATAGTGATGTGTTGAAAGAGGACATGAAGTTAATTGGTGCGAGAGTAGAGGATGCCGAGGATATAGTTACGTGGAAAGAGATGATTTGCTGTGGCGACCCATTACAGGAAAAGCCAAAAGTGGAAGAAGACTTATAGTAACTAAACAAACTGAAAGAATAAGGCTAAAGGCCAGCATTTGCCAACTGGATCTAGCTTGTGCATAGCTAACTTGCAAAGATCAGTATTAAAAGTCACTCTTGGCTGAAAATTTTGGATTCATGGTTTTAACTGTGCCGAATAACTCCATTCATGTTGACAGGGCTACCACTAAATTACTACAAGCAAGAGTATTTCTGTATGCCTGCACTAAAATTAAGATGAACTACCTCATAGTACTAAATTAACTAATCAGTAAACATTTTTATGTGCTAGATTTTTCTATCTTTATACATTAGTTTGTTTTGAATAGTGCTGTAGTTATTAAAGTAGGATGTATGCCTCATGTCACTTTAGATATGCCAAAAATTGGAAGAGCTAGTTTGGAATTAAAGTTTTAAAGCAGAAATGGGTCACCAGTGTTTATTATGTGAGATTTATCCTTCCAATTAGTAAGGCTGGTATATGCTGAGTGAGAGTTTGCTTAAACATATAAGTTTAAAAGCAGATTTATTATCAATAAGTTACCCAACTCTAAACAGTCAAAACACTAAAGGATTTGTGTGTTTGAACGTTGGCACATCATTCCCCTCATCAAAAACTGACTAGAGCCATGTACTGGATGGGAATTGATGGTAGCTGACAAAAATTTGGGCGTTGGTAGTCCCCCAAAATAAACCCTTGCCCTTTAGCTGAGGTTGTCAGTTGTTCGCAGTGCTTCCTTCCTCAGACAATGTGATTGGATATAATTGACCTGCTCTGCTATCCTGCCATTAGGAGCTCAGATTGCTCAGAACTACTAAGGACTGCACTTTTATCTCATGCACCAGGCTGAGTGATCTGAACCAGGCTCAAATAGCCTTTAAAAGGTTATAGTCACTTAGTAACAAGTGTTTGCCTAGAATTGCTAGAGTCCACAGTTTGTGTTCTGAGGTTTATGCAAAAGAAGCTTTGTCTATACATAATTTGTGGTTTGTATTCTCATTTGCATGAGCAAAACTTGGCCAAGATATTACATCTGTTCCAAGTCCTGATCCACATGAGATGTTAGGGCATGTAGGCCTTTATTGAACATTTTTTTGTGAAATGATGAAGCTGCAATGCATTTAGGAAACAGAGTCCAGTTTTGATAGCATCATTGTCAGTGCTATGTGTTTCTGTGTTTGGCTGTTGCCGGGCAGTCTTAGCCTGATTTCTCTGAAGTGAGCTCTTACTCTGTCTATTCACCAAATCCCCTTAGAGTATGTGATATAATAGGATTTATGCTGTGCCCTGATCCGATACAGGTCCGTCAGGCTGCCGTTTAAGTAGAGATCTCAGCCAGGAGGATCTGTGGAGGCCTTATTTCAAGCCTTAGATTGTAGCAAGAAAAATTATACTAAAATCAACCTAAAATTTGTGTGCTTCCTCATGGTTCATCACTGGGACTGGACTGCCTTTCCAGGAGGTTTGACACCATGAATAATCTTATATTTATAATATCTTTTGTTTTTCTTTATATTTCCTAACAGACCGTTATCAAGAAGTGCCTTTCAGATGACTCCCTGTGTCGCTGATCTCTGGTCGCTGCCTGCCTGTACCACCCACACTCCTCTCTCTCCACCTCAGTCAGAGTACTAATCCTCCCACCTCAAACCGTTCCTTTCTCTACCTGACTGCAGCATTCAGTCCCACCCACAGCCACAGGAAAGCATAAACTGTGCCTGCTGTCAAAGTAGTGTGCAGATCATGCTATGCAGGAATATTACATTTCTTGAATAAAAACAGACGTGTGATTCACAATCCACCAACCTATTACAGTAAACAACTACGCCATACTCAGTCTTCTGAACGTAGTGGATAAGTGCCCATATATCTCATTTAGTGAGTTTCACTGTGGCTGTCAGCAAAATGTCTGTGGCATTGCCAGCTGTGCGCGACACTAAGTGGCTGACTCTGGAGGTGTGTCGTCAGTTCCAGAGAGGCACGTGCTCTCGCAGTGACGAAGAATGCAAATTTGCTCACCCACCCAAGAGCTGTCAGGTGGACAATGGCCGAGTTATCGCCTGCTTTGACTCCCTAAAGGTAAGAAGCACTGGAAAAGAAAATCTGAGCCTTGACACTGCTGTCATAAGCATTCATCTTAATTGTTCAATTCTATAATACATTTCAGCTTTTGTTCATATAAAATGATAAACATTTTGTAAAATTGTTAATGGCAGGAAGGCCATTTCAGAGCATCTGCTGTGAAGTGCTTTCTCCACCGCATGGTTTTATCTGAGGGTTACGAGTAACAATTAAAAAAGGCAAGTCGTTCAGTTTCAATAAGGTTTCATTCCAAACCACATTCTACATTAAAATATAATAAAATGTGAAAGGCAATTACCCCATTAGTTTATAACAAACTATAGTTATTATACAGCTTGATATGCAGCCCAAGTATTCGATACTCAGAGGGTGTAATTATCCGTTTTTTGGTTTTGTCTTCTCTTTAGATTTGCAGAAGTGTTATTAGAATAAAAAATTTATTGTGACTGTAACTGAGTGATTGGATAATGAGCAAATGATCTGTTTTAAAGTGTTGGCCTCAAGGTGAACCAGCTAGCTCAATGCCATTGGTTGTTTGTGCACTGTTGTTATTCTACAGTGTTGTGTTTGTTGAGTCATTGGCACACTCTAACTATACTAGATCAATACAGAGCTAGTTAGTTAAACGGTTAAACCTTTTTTCTGTTATGATTCATCAGCGAGCTGCTCTGGCAGTGAGAGATTACATGCCCTCTGTGATGCTTTGAGACAAATGTTGCCAAGCTTGTTGGCTACATTTTGCCAGCTATACACCGAAAAGACATTTTTCAGGTGGTTTCTGTGTATTCGATTATCTGATTAGTGTGTTTAGTTATCCACTCTTATCTGGAATTTGTGGTAATGTTACAGGGAGGGACCTTTTCCCGTACTGCTTAGGGCGTGATGATGTAGGATATCTGATCTGCCATATCTGAGTAATGACCGAATTACTGTGAGTTAGCATTACAGGATTCCCAGGACAACTCACGGCACCTCTGGAACATCATATTTCATAGTAATTTTGTATTAATCTTGGCATCTAAATTATTTTGGAGACAAGTGTTTCTAGTTTGTACCACCCAGTATAAAGTATTCTCCTTGTAGTATGCCCTTACATGCTCTTATGCCCTTACCTCATTTTCTATAATGGTAAAGGTGACAGAAGTACTGAGAAACAGGAGGGGATGTGGTCATCTGCTTCAGGTCCTCCACAGTAGCAGAGGAGAGATCACCCAGGTGTGCTCAGTATGCCTTACTTATCATGACTCATGTCATTTTAGGTTACTTAGCACATATCTTAGAGACTAATGGTGCAAATGCCTGGGTGAAGTGCAGGGTAGGATTCAGAAATACACAGGCATGCACAGCCCACACACAGCCCTCAGTTAGAGGGACAGTATACTTACTACCTTTCACAATTTAATTGTGTTCAGCTGTTATATCTCCTGTCTTCTCTTCTCTCTTTCCTCCCTATGAACCCCCCACACCTCCATTTGCTTTGTCATAATGTTATTTGCCTCTGTTATACTGGCTGTCAGTCACTCTCTGTTCAAAAACCATTTTTGTCAGAGAATGTGAAATTGTGAAGATGACAGACTTTGCATGCAAGAATATGTGTGGCCTGTATGCTTAGACTGTTAGACTTTTAACAGTTGAAATGTTTGCACCATTATAACAATTTAGTGTTTTCTTTTCATTAATCAGTCCATCTTATTACTCAGACACACTACCTCTCATAGCAAACCAACAGCTGGATCTTGATATTGTAGGATGCGTAATTAAAAATTGACTGTGTGGGTGTAGGCCTGTCACGATTAGTATGGCATTTGGCTGAGGACTGATCGTCATACACACACTTTATGTTGCTGTTAAACGACAAGCACAACAGCAGACAAATATTGCAAATATATAGCTATTTGTCAAAAATGAACTGCTTGGTAAATTAAATTTACTCTGTAAATTATTCATAACATTAGAAACATTAAAGGGGAAAAAGAGCATAAATAATGTCTTAAAAATATGAAACCTATTACCAAAATTAACTACCTGTTCAATAAAGCTACCTGTTTATAAACAGTCTTATACCTGATTATAAATGCTAATGATTATCTGCAGGCATGTGAAAGGATAGTGACAGTAATAACTGTGACAGACATAAGTGGGTGTACAGCTGAATACTCAATCGTATTTATGTGAAAATTAGATTGCTGACTCAACTTTAAATCCTTCCTTATTGATTGGTGTCTGAGCATGAAATCCCTTTAATCTGATTCTAAAACATTTGACCCTTTATTATTACATTTAAAGTGCAAGAGTCAAGCTATTTTAAAGTTTGTATTGTTGGTTTTTGTATTGTTTTTTTGCATTTGCATCATATTTTACATTAATATTAATGTTGAGCAGATGTATTCTCTCAAAAAGAATGTATCGTGTATGTTCTCCGTGTTTAGAGCAGTGTCTCTTCCAGTGGAATGATCTGATTCTCTCAGTGATACTATATACATTCAGGGAGGCAGGGTCAATAGATTTTACAGGCTACAAGCTTCTGCTTCTGCTTTTATTGGCATATAGTGTTGAAGGTAAAATGTATTTTGAGGTGTTTGGGGTTTTTTCAGCTAGATGATTTGACCTTTATTTGTCTTGTTGTGCTTCAGGCAGTTACCTGTTTATAAGTTGTTGGGTGGTTTTATTTTTATTTTTTTTTCACTTTCATGCAAGCTAAGAAATTCTTTTCATCAGATCATGTGGCATGTGGCAGTATTATAAAGTGTCAGAAGAACAGCAGATGGCTGCTGTTGGTTCAGGTGCTGCATGTCTACGTCGTGTAATGGTCAAATAATATTCAGCTTTCTGCTCACCACAACACACAGCATTCAGTGTGCTGTCATTCCCTTTCACTCATGACATATGCCATCGCTACACACATCTCTCTTGTTTTCCATCCCCCACCCAGTTCGGTTGCACTGATGTTTATTTAAAAGCATGTGTAAACCATGTCTCACACCTGCATTCTGTTAGGTCTCAGACTAGAATAATTAAAATAAAAGCTGTACACGTTTCATGACTGTGACCCATGTGTCATGGAATAGCAATTTTGGAATAAAATTAAAAATGATAAACCACTTACTGTAGTGTGCAAGAGGTTATTCAACAGTGAACTACTGAGAAACATTTTGTACAGCAATTTCATTATACAGAAGAACCTTGTGTTTATAGGCTTGTACTGTTAGACTGACTACATATAGGTTAAACTAGGGTTCAGAAAATTCATTCATTTTCTACCGCTTATCCGAACTACATCGGGTCACAGGGAGCCTGTGCCTATCTCAGGCGTCATCGGGCATCAAGGCAGGATACACCCTGGACGGAGTGCCAACCCATCACAGGGCACACACACACTCTCATTCACTCATGCAATCACACACTACGGACAATTTTCCAGAGAGGCCAATCAACCTACCATGCATGTCTTTGGACCGGGGGAGGAAACCGGAGTACCCGGAGGAAACCCCCGAGGCACGGGGAGAACATGCAAACTCCACACACACAAGGCGGAGGCGGGAATCGAACCCCCAACCTTGGAAGTGTGAGGCTGATTTGTTAAAACTGTTCCATTTGCATTACGCCACATAAATGTGTCTTGGCGAATCGGATTTCAATCCAATCTTTCTACTCCGGCCCAAAATGCAAACATATTTTACCTCATTTCCAGGGTAATTGAAATGGAACACGCTTTGGTGTATGCAGTTTTCAGAATGCAATTAAAAAGAAGACGAAAAAACTTGTTACGACGGTTATGCTACAAAAAAACAGCTTTTACTGTTTGCAGTGCATTTTAAGACCCAAGGAGACACCTGGGTGAAAGATCACTTGCGAGTGACTTACTTCCGTTTGGGAAGAGTATAGCGCTGACATATGTGGCGTGACAACCACATTCATTTGCACCTGTCCAGTTTCATCTGTAATGTGTCCCAGACCACCTCCTGAAGTGGTTTGAACGATCGGATTTATATCCGTCTCGAAAACGTTTCGGAGGGCGTTTACACCTGGTCTTTTTACGATCAGATAGCTAACCGATCACAGAAAACGCATGAAGTGACCAGGTGTAAAAAGCCCCTAAAAAGAATTTAGTATGATACAGTTAAAGTAAAAATTGGATTTCTACCCATAATCCACTTTTATTTCCTTCTCAAGTTGTGTCAAAACCTGCAGATGCTCATGGATGATCACTTTTCTACACTGATTTTTTATTCAGCATTCACAATTTTGTCAAGCACCTGTGGAAATTACCATCATTCTATATTGTTCTTTTTTGTAAGGAAGCTTCTGAAGTATAAAACATTTCGGGTGGCATTTTTGCTCTTATTTCATTTGGAAAAAATAACATTTTTCTGTTTTCCAAGTTACCTTATTTGCCCATACTCATTTAATACATTTCCTATGTCAGCTCTGTATCACAACAGAAAATCCTTGTCACCTAAAAACTGCTAGTTTGAATCCCAACAACCTGACAGCCATCTTTGGCTGAGACAAAACATAATTAGCCCTGCTCTCTGGGTGGGAACCGAATTACTCTCTCCCCCTGTCGATTAAGGTGACACAAGCCAATTGTGGGCGTCTGTGAGCTGTTAGTGGGCAGTTAGCATCTCCTCCAACATGTCCGGCTGCCTGGCAGCAGTTTGAAAAGCAGTGTTAGAGCAGAACATATCTCTGAGGAAGTCCGTATTCAAACTCATCCTCCCCAGATTTTTCTTAACCTGTTTTATTTTGATCAAATCTCTTATATTTTCCCAAATATTTGCAAGCATATAAAATGCGAAATAAACATAGCATTTTATTGTCACCAGGTAATCTGTTAATTACCACATTTCTTCAACTATAGCAAGTATGAAAATGTAAGCATGTGTTTCTATATTGCGTATGCAGGGAGTCAGAACAGTTTGGTAAGTTATATAAAATAGCTCAACTGCATCGTTTGTGATTTGTCTCACACTGAACTGAACATTACATTACACCATGAATAGACTGATTGTGCCTATAGAAAAATCCAGTAATTGCTAAAGAAACCCAGTTTAACTTGGAGTGTGTTCCAGAGTCCTGCCATTGAGCTCTGAGTTTATGTGGTTTGCCCTTTTTCAGTGTGATTGTTGCTGCTTCAGCAGTCATTACTGTTATTGTAGTCTCAGAGTATTCTTCACAAATACATTATAATTAGCACCACACCTATGCAGAAATCACCGCCCATACTCTCTTCTTGTTCTGTACCCAATTCCTTTACTTGCTTTCCAAGAACAAGACATTCCCGTTATGCTCCCATTGTTTATTTCTTTCAGGAGCTGATCTCCTTAACTGCCCTTAAAGGGAAACTCCACCCTAAAAGGCTTGAGTATCAATATTTTTGTGTATTAACCTGGGTGGTGTATTTTGTTTTGTTTTTATTCTGAATGCCATCTAGCCTTACAATTTTGAATCAGCCAATGCCAGTTGTGCATCCTTTTATGACCTGTAGGTCTTTGGACAGCTATACACAATCTCCTGGTTCATAATTAGGTGTTTCTCCACATTGTCTGTCTACAGCTTTCTTGGTGACTTGGGCTATATGCTCTAGGGGTTGGTGTGTTTGTTTCCACACCTGCTCACTCCGTGGGAACTGGAGTGGATGAGTCAGTGGGATTGCTATTCCATAGGCACAGAGGTGGCTGGTAAAACAAGCACTGGAAAGGTCTGAGATTTTTTGCCAAATACTCAGTCCTCTTGGTTGTTTGCTTATAAAACCAATAGGAAACCCCTAATCTGTGTTGACACTTTCAACTTGCCTGTAAAGTTTGTACCGCTGTTGAAGGCTTGATGAGGATGGCGAACATGCGGTGAAGCTTTATAGAGGGTCAGGAGGGACATCTGATGTTGAGCTCTTGGGCAGTAAATGCATAGTTTCTCTCTTTAATGCCACTGGTGTACCACATTGTCAGGATATATCTGCCCATGGTGAATGGGTCCAGTGGCTTAGCGTTTGAAAGATTGAATGGCAGTCAACTTCACAACTGGTCTGTTCTGGATAAGAGTCTTAGAGCAAATTGACATGTTGTTCAAGGAATTGAGGGTAGCATCTTTTTAGAATTGAGCCCAGTTTGGTGAGTAGCTCTTTGAGGGCTTGAAAAATCAAGCACATATTCAACATTACAGTAAACAAACAATGTTAAACAGACTAGTCAAAGGCAAAAACATGAATTCCAGTAGCTAGATCAAAATACCAGAAAGACGATTGGTGAATAAAGGGCTTGAGATAGACAGAAATACAAAAGACACATGTGTGCACTCGGCTGAGTGTATTCTTCACAAAGAGTAAGTGGAATGAGAGTCTGTGATTATGGCTGTGATAGTAATGAGGTCCAGGTGTATGTGATCAGTGACAGGGTTTTCCCTACAATAGAAAGGCTGCTGTGCCTAAGTGTTTTTCAGTTCTTTAATATAAAAACAATGGTGAGAGTTCTATGCACCAGGCAACAGGAATGACCTGTTCAACAATCAGAAATCAGTATTTGGATAAATGTTTGTGTGATTCGTGCATATCAGATGCCCATTAGCCAAGCCAGTCATACAGCTGTTGGATATTTATTTGTACCATCAACTCTGGATGATAGTTACTGTTCTCAAATAAGCAAGTTGTAAGCCATCAATAAGATGAGCCTCAACCGAGAATAAATGAAGTATAAACTTTTTTTTTCATGAATTTTAAATAAAGATGAAAACCATTGGAACTCAAGAACAGAAAGACTAGAATAGACATTGCTAGAAACCATCTTAAAAAGCCTGATCAGTTAATGAACAATATTCTTTGGACAGATGAAACCAAGATTAACCAAAATGATGGGAAGAGAGAGAGTATGGAGAAATAAAGGAAAGCTTCATGATCCAAAGCATACAACTTCATCTGTCAAACATGGTGAAGGCAGGTTTATGGCATGGGCATGTATAGCTGCCAGTGTAACTGGGTCACTCCATTTATTGATGTTGTGACTGTTGATAGAAGTAGGAGGAATTTTGAAGGGTATAGAGCTATATTTTCTGCTCAGATTCTGTCAAATGCTGCAAAACCTTTAGGATGGCTAAAACATGCTGCTAAACCAACCCAAGAGCTTCTTAAGGCAAAAAAATGGAATGTTCTTAAATGGCTGAGTCAGTCACTTGACCTCAGTAAAAATTGAGCGTATTTTTCACTTACTGAACGCAGAAAGACCCACACACAAGTGCTGAATTAAGGGCAGCCTCAGTAAATACCTGGGCAGTCATCTCAACGAAGGAAACTCAACTGATGTCAGGGATACCAGGCTAGAAGCACTCATTATTTTGCAAAGGATTTGCATCCAATTAGTACAAATATTCATTATATTTAGAATTATCTTTGAGTTTGTCCATTTGTCCAACTTTTGAAATGGAGGGACTGTGTAAAAAAGTCTGCAATTCCTAAATAGTTAATGCAGTATTTTCTCTCAGCCTCTTGAATTAAGGCTGAAAATCTCCACTTTAGTTACATCTTGAATGCTTAATTCAAATTCATTGTGGTGCTGTGCAGAGGCAAAATTATTACGTCACTATTTAAATACTTGTGAGTTGGAGAAATCTATTTTACAACTTTAGAAATTGCTAACTTACATAGATATTTGCAGGAGACTTAAATTATTTTAGATTCAATTTTTCTTATTATTATGTGGCATTATGTGGTTATATATGACTGAGTCATATATAACCACATAATGCCATATATACTTTTTATCCTATTACCAGACAGTTGCATAAAGCATTTCACTGCATGTCATACCCTGTATGTATGTGTATGTGACAAATAAAATTTGATTTGATTTGATTTGATTTGAAATTATCTAGTGAAGCTAGTTAGTTAGATACCTTGACAAGCATTAGTATCTAACATGGATTGGTAGCTTAACAAAGTTAGTAGTTGGTTAGATAGGCTGATGAACCACTGGTTAAAGCTTCATAACATCCCAGAAGCGCTGTGCATTTTTCAATACACAGTCTACTACTTAGATTTGTTATGTAAAACCGGTGCTGACTGCTTCAGTAAGGACATTATTTGAGAACACGGCATTGGATAGCTTCTTCTCCAAACTCTTGAGGGTTGTGCAGCATTTTCCACAACTGTGCTTGACAGAAATAGTTTTCTTTCTTGTTAGGGTAGTGTGAGAAACAGTAGCAGACAGTGATGCAAGTCATCATCTAGACAGTCATGTAGTACGAGTTGCATATTTTATTTTTGGGAATAAGTTGTACCATATTTTGACATAACTTTTGAATGATTTATGACTTATTTGTCAGTATATATAATTTGGTCGAAACATTATTTAAAGGTGATTTTTAATTGCTCCGTTTATATTTACATTAAGTCACTTTTTTTTGTTGAATACAATTTTCACTTTAAGCACAATAAATGTTGCTCACTTTCTTTCACAAATGTGGTAAGATTTGTGGTCAAAAACAATTTGAATTATATATAAAATAATGTAAAATGTTCTTTGAATCATTTCAAACACCCTCAACCACCAACACCACCTCTTAGAACCCTCAGAGCCCCTAAGCCCTCTGTAGTCCTCTGTGGCCATGTTTGTGTGCCGGACTATATTCTTGGAATTATAGCTGGATGCCAATTCTTGCATAGGCATGACTGGAGCTGTTAATCATTTCTTTATGGTACCTTATTTGTTTTATTACATAATAGAAGGTCGTTTATGTTTCTCTCATATCTGTCGCTTTAGCTATCTTTGCAACACATTTTTAAAATTCAGGTAAAATTCTTCCACTGAAACTTAATTTGCTTAAATGTACTTACTGATCAAATCCATTTATTAAATGTTTTTCATCAACAGATAAACTCTGTGAACCATTTAAGAGAGTCTTGAGCAAAGGAAATTTTCCATGAACCAATAAAGGGCATGCTGCCAAAAATGACTTTCTCCCAAGTTGTTTAGCAAGTTTTGTTGGAGGATGAACATACTGCCAGCGATGTTGTGAGATGTGGGTGATTTATTGAAGTTGAAGTGAATTTGATGTGGATGTAATGGAAATGTGAGCTACAGGTTGTGTGGGATCAAAGCAACTTATAGATATTATTTTTCATTTCTCGTGGTCCAGTAGTATTTATGGAAACTTTTTTGAAAATGAAATTTCTCTCCAGTCACTGCACTTCTGTTCTGGATAAACACGGCATGATGTACAGTATGTTCTATGATTTTGTTATTACTTAGTTATTACTTAGAGCTGTGTACTGCATTTCTCAGTAACATGCACATAGCTAAACATAGATGTTCACACACACACACACACACCTACTTAAAAGTAATTGCATGATTGAGGCTCTCACAAGGAGCTGTATTGTGATCCCCTTTATTATTTTGATGAGTCCTGTATATTCCTAATAATAGACTGCTTAAGCTATACCACAGTTTAGTGTAATACAATACAGACTGGCCTGCCTATGTGTCTGAGGAGAAACATTTATCTCCACAAACAGTGATAACTACCATATTAGGTGAGTCAACACACACACAGCCAACCAGTTGTCTATATATAAGAGAAAGCCAGGATGACATTTCTTTAGATTGACAAAATACATGTTGAGATGCTCATTTTTCAGCACAAATTTATTTTGCAGATTTCCTACTTTTTAAATCGCAGCAGATCCATCTCACAATTATTGAGGTTATCTGATAGCAACCCGACTTCTGATTGCTTAGTGGAGGTGGACCCTTGCCAAAGAGCATACAATATGAGTTCACAAACACACACACACCACTTCAGCCCCTCCTTTCATGTTCTCTCTGTAGTCCTTTTCAAAGCGGCTGACTGGTGCGACAGCATATGAATGCCCAGCCTCGGCTACCAGTTAATGAACTATACTTACTTTTGACCGCTTATCTGTATTGTGCCTGATTTCTGGTCACTAAAACCTCAGTACAAACACATACTCCTGATTTATATTCAATGGTCATACAGTAGGATCAAACTCATTTTATGAAATCTTCACATACAGGGATATACAGATAATATGTTTAAAGTTATTTCCATTTTTTTCCCTGAGACCAGCTGTCATGTCGGGAAACAGATGCTTTATAAATAGAAGAAATGATTCCAGAAAAAATGAATTACTTGCGTCTCCATTCTGCCCCGTTTGTGTGTTATCAAATTAAATTATTGACTCTAGATGGAATTTCTTTCATTTAAGAAATTTCCATACAGTTTTAGCTGATTTCATGGCTTGCATTCCAGGGTCGGTGTTCAAGGGATAACTGTAAATATCTGCACCCTCCATCTCACCTGAAGAGTCAGCTGGAAATCAATGGAAGGAACAACCTGATCCAACAGAAGACGGCTGCAGCCATGCTGGCCCAGCAGATGCAGTTCATGCTGCCAGGATCCAGCTTGCCTGCTGTGGTACGGCCCACCCCTATCATTCTTTTCATATTGGAAAGCCCCCAGTGTCTGAGTCTTTTTAAGCTGTGTGTGTGTGTGTGTGTGTGTGTGTCTGGGTGGCATAAGCACAAATAAAATTTGTCTGATTGCACTTGTACATCAAGTGTCTTGCTGTCACATCCACGAAGAGCACTTCATTTATATTAATGTCAGGATCAGTGTAATCTACATGAAAATATAGTTCTACCACAAATGCTATGTACACTGTTGTTCCAAATTAATCACTTGAACATCTTTGTTTGGCACAATTACTGAGGCATCTTGGCTTATCTCCTCACAGTCAGTCTGTCAGAGTACGTAAAAGAAGCAGCCATCTTGCACATTCATATTGTAAGCTTGCCAGGATCTAGGTGAAGTGCAGAATCCTGGGGAGTGAGTTTAGCTCAGCTTGAGCCCTGGAGTTCTTTGGCAGTCTATTGCTGTTTAGTTTGATTGTAGATGCATTTGGATATTTAGGATTTTGCATATTAATCTTGTGTGAAACAAGGCATATAGTATTATCCACATTATTTATTTCAACAGCTAACACTAAAAAATATATTTAAAAAATAAAAATAAATAAATAAAGTAATTCATTAATTAATAGTAATAATCATGTTTTGGACTCTTATGTTTTTGCTTTTGCAGTCTTCTTTTCCTGTTGGTCAGAGTCTGGGGCCAGGACCTGGGATCAGTTACTCCCCCTACCTCTCTCCTGTCACTCATGGGATGGGACTGGTTGCTACGGAGATGCTCCCGAGCAACCCTGTGATTGTCTCTGGCAGCCCTGCAATAGCAGTGCAGAGCTCGAACTCCGCTTCCTCATCCCAGAAAACACTGCGCTCTGACAAGCTGGAGGTACAGAAAACATTTACACAATGATAATTAAGCGGTTTCACTCCCTCTGTTGCATGCAGACAGTATTGAGCGTTATGCTAAAGGCACACTAGCATTCACACAGATGCACAAATATACCCAGGCTTCAGTCCTTACATTGCATCGGATCTGAAAGTTGCTATTTTTGTTGTTGGCTGATGCTGTATGTGTAGGTGTGTAGAGAGTTTCAGCGGGGGAACTGCTCCCGAGGAGAGACAGACTGTCGGTTTGCCCACCCTAGTGACAGCCCCATGATTGACAGCACTGATAACACAGTGACAGTGTGCATGGACTATGTGAAGAGCCGCTGCTCCAGAGAAAAGTGCAAATACTTTCACCCTCCTGCTCATTTGCAGGCACGCCTCAAAAGCTCTCAGAGCACACAGAGCACTGCTGCAACTGCTGCTATGGTGAGGATCAGTGAACACACATGCTTCCACGCATATTACGTCTTATACATTGGACTCAAAACCTCTCATTGCTTTTTTGTGTGACATTGTGCACACCCACATACATAAACATATGCTGATACACAAAGATTCAAAACCAGCACTCAAAACACTGCTACTATTAATGATCTAGTAAGCATACAATCACCCCCTCAAACGTACTGCATCAAACCCTCCCACACACACTCACACGTACAAACCCAGACTGCTTCCTTTTTACAGCTAAATGTAAACTATCGAATGGCAACTGCTGTCAGACCACTGATCATGCTTCATTAGTTTATCTTTACTATTCCAATAGCTAAAGAATTAAACCATGGAAGGTATTGTGTGTGGGTGTGTTTTTTTTTTTTTTCAAAAAGGGAATTAACATCCTGAATTTTCATCAAGTTATTGTGGTTTTGTTGAGCAACTAATGAAGCATCATGCAATTTCGTGCCATAGTAGTGTTTTCTGCAGCTTCTTTTTTTAACAGAACTGTTCGTAGGACTTAACGAAGATAACACTGATTAAACTTGTTTTGTTTGTGTGCATGCATATTGTTTAAGTAGTAAACAGCATTCCGGTTATTTCATTTTTTTTGTGTTTTTTTTTCCTCTCACCTCTCCACAATGCAATGCTGTTCCCATGATGCACCTGTGCTTGCTGTTTGTTAATACGCTTGACTCCCATTGGCCCACTGCCATCATGTGTTGGCTGCGTGCTGTGTGCAGACTCAGTCAAGTGCCAAAGTGCTGAAGCGACCCCTCGAGGCAACTGTTGACATGGTACTTCACCTTTCACCTCTGGCTTTGCATGGTCTTAAATCACTGTTATTGTACTGTGGCTATTTTCAGATTTGATTTTGCTTCCTCGTTTAAAATTCTCGAATTGCTCATCCTGTGTTTGTGGACATCCTGTGCTCTATGCTAAAAATTTACCCTCAAATCCTCTGGTCTGTCAGGTTATATTTTATCTCTCTAAACTATTTCTTAGCGGTCATGATTTAATTAACACATTTCGATGTTAGCCCTCAGCGTAGACATGTTAGATGTTTATTTAATGATTTCATACATTCATTTTCTTATTCTGTTTTGCTCTCTTGCTCCCTTTTCTCTTAGGCGTTTCCTCACAGCATGTTGCAGCCACTGGCTAAGCGAGTGGCTCTAGAGAAGAGTGCAGGGCATGGTGGTCTTTTAAACCCCAGTGTTTTTCACTACCAGCAAGCTCTTGCCAACACACCTCTGCAACATTCTACTGCACTGTTCCCTACAGGTACACACAAAAACCTGAATGCTCACAAACACACACACATACACATGGGTTTCTTTAATGTGTTGGCCACAGCATCATCTCTTAGAGTGGGTCCACCTGATGTCAGCCACGGCTCACATTTTTAAATCTTCCTACTTTATTTTGGCCTAAAGCCTTTCATTACTCTGTGCCTGTATTTGGGCTTTCCTATGTCTCATTACCAAGATCTCTATTATGTCTGTGCAGTGAGCTTTGGCATCTATAAAGGAGATGCATGTGAAATACTCTATAACTGGGTGCTTACATTAACTCTGTTTCCTCTCTGCTGCTGCTACAGGCTCAGTCTTGTGCATGTCTCCTGGACCTGGCATTGGTATGTTTCATTCTGCTAATTCCCTTATGACCTTTTCCCATCATTTCTGTCTCTTTTGCTCTGATTCTCTGTTTTGATCAAATAAGTATGACTGTTCTTCTCAGCTGGGCTATTTATTTAAAAAGCCTTCTGTGCCTTATAGTTTAAGATTTATTCATTACAAGCATAACAATATAACAATATAGTTTAATATGAGAAATGTTGTTGTACAGTGTAAAAATAATGCTGTTTTTCTGGTTTGGAACTTAAGTCCATTACTAGATCATTGCAATCATGTTCTTCTGCATGCTGTTTACATCATGAATGGATCATCTAGCTTGAAACAGCCAAAATACAATATTCCTCATATATTTTGCAGTGTATCTTCATAATCTTCCCCAATTATAGAACGGTAGTCTTTCCAGCTGGAGAGATGACATACAGTGGTAGTACATACTTTAATCAATAATTTATGTGTTTACATGTGTAATGAATAGCAATGGTTTGAGGCTTACTAGTAATAATAATAATAATAATAATAATAATAATAATAATAATAATAACTTGAGGATTAAAAGAAACATTGGGTGGAGAATTTTGGGCAGTTATAATGGGGTCACTAGACAAAAAGGTTGATGGATGGAAAAAAGGATGGAAAACACATAGTTTTGCTTATCTAAAACATTCATCCTGTCTTTTTTTGTTTAGAATTTGCATCTGTGACAAAGTGCCATTCTCACTCAATGCGTCAAGTTTAGAATCATTTGCAAATATGCAAACCTCAGTCAGTTCCGTGGCAGCACTCCTTTTATTATGCACAACAAGCTTCAACCGCTGAGTGCGTTTCCCAGACCTCACAGAAGTTAGCACATTAGCTGCATTCCCAGTGTTGAAACTCTTTCACTATGCTACTCAAAGTACAAGATTTGACATTGCTTTAAACCATGAGGTCTCTCAGATTGATTTTTTGAATGAATCTTCAATGCAAATGAGCATTGATCTGCTGCTTTCAAACAGTTCAGTTGACGTTTATATTTTAGCAGACCATTTGTGTGCAAACAGTAATTTTATAGCAAGTTCCAGTTACATCAAACACTCAATTATTATATCAGTTATTTCTAATCATTTAGCAAATTAAACATGTTTAAAATATATAGATATACTACATGAGCTGATTATTATTCAGTCGCAGCCTTAAACGTATACGTGCTTACACAAAGCTGAGCAAAATACCTGTCTTATAACTGAAATGTTATGATAGGGAAAGTAATATGTCATTTATTTGTTGCATGTTTGCCTCCATGACACTCATTTTATATAAATATTGCTATTGACTGTCAAAGATTAACATGTAGTTAAATAATTACAGTACAGTTACTGTTAGTAGTGGCTGTATGAAATGAAAATGATCTGCCTTTTGACTTGAACATGGGGTCTGTGGTTGCTTTATAAAATCAGGTGCAAGTTTACAAACCTGAGTGCGTGCTTGCATTTGGTTACCTGTACGCTTGTGCTTTTATGTGTCTGTTTCTGGCCTTGTACCATTTTTCATAGTGATTGTACTTGTGCACTGTTTGGTTTGTAAATTTCAATTTAATTCCCAAGCATAAACTTTAGTTTTATTCATTTTCCTCTTTTGATTTTTTATTTTGAACCAATCTAGTGCCTTCATGAATTGTACCTACTTGATATTATACAGCATTGATTACATCTGATAGACATGTTGACTCATTTTCTCCCTTTCTCTTCTGCTTTGCTTGTTGTCTGCATGCCATCTGCTGGTCTGACTTATACTAGTGGCTTTACCATTTATTAGATCCAAACACACACATATACAGATATATCCCACACAGTTCTATGGTTACCGTAACGCTGCTCCTCCTTGTTCATTGCTTTCATGGTTCCCTTCCTGAAAAAAGTTCCCATGATGCTCAGTGCCCCGCCTGCTACCGCCTCCGCTCCTGCTGCAAGCCCCTACGCTGCTGCCGCCGCGGCAACCGCCAATCAGGTTTGCTCCTTTACAAGCTCTCTCTCACTGTTCCCACCCTCTAGTTCAGGAACAGAAAATACTCTTTTACAGGAAATACCACATTTTTCGCAGATCAGGCATCTCTGTTAGCTCTCTATTAGCTTAAATGCACTTAAACATAAGCTATCAAGAAATATTTCCTGATAGCTTATTGGCTGCTTTTCTAACACAGGTTGCATTCTGCAAACAGACATTAGAGCTAATTAAATGATTGTAAGAAAGACATGCATGTATATGGTTAGAGAATCAGGTGTGCAGAGTAACCCTGTTTTCTGAGCTTTGTTGGTTTGGCTCTTGCTGGCTCGATATTGCTGTTAGTAGTCTGGATCCATAAGCAGCTCCTGTCACATCAACCACTCACAGCAGCTGTTTGGAGCTCCCCCTACATGCAGTGTGTAGTTACTTTTTTGCTGCTTCATTGCTATCATTGTTTTGCATGTTTGTCTTTATTAAGCTGCCCTTGTCATTGGCACACAGAACAGTTTCTCTGGTTGACAGAACAAGAGAATAACAACCAAAGTGATCAAACTGACAATTTGTCAATAACAAAAGCACAATGAATAAAATTTTATCTGCCCGTCAATTCAGTTTTAAAGTGTGAGCGAGCAAATTCACAATCCATAATGTATTACTGCCCTCTGCTGTTCACTTCACAGACTCAACACATAAGCTTAAAACCTAGAAGGGAGGTTGTTAAAAACAGTCCTCGGTCTTCGATTGATGTCACAGTGACACCAATTTATCACAGAGGTCATATGTGTGCAGTCTGTGAACCCAGAGCGTACATCATTAATGAGCTGACTGACTGAGCAAAGCTACTTAGTATGAAGGTGATTGCATGCTGTGTAAATATTAAGATATGTATCACCAGCTTTTAATGTCATTTTGACCATTTATATATTACACATAGTGCCTATATCTATAGTAAGCAAGCCATGGGCAGTATGGGTAAGCAAATGTTGTAGCATGGTGATACAAAGAGTAAGACATTTCAGATTAAGTCTACTTTAATTCCTAGTTTAACTCCGACGTTAATAGTTAGTTATATCAGTATACTATTTATGACTGGATCATTATACACTGTAAACACTGGTAAGAAAATAAGAAGGAGACTGTAGTTGCCAGTATGAAGGCACAAGGCAGGAGTAGGAATGCTGTATGTAGCCTATACTGTACATAGATATTCCTACACCTGAATTCTGCCTTAATATATATTTGCTTTATTTCTTATGTATACAAATTTATATGGCTTATGAATTTGCTCACCAGTGTGCCAAACTTAAAATCTGCTTTTAAACATAAAAAAGTCACATTATAGTGACCCCTATCAACCCCTACAACACTCATTATCAGGTGCAAATTACCTTTCAGATCATGAATTGCATCTATAGATTTGCATTGGTAAAACTAAATATACAAGTATAATATATAAAATATAAATTTACTTTACAGTGTGGTTCACTTTCAGAGACATTTAGTGTGACAGAAATATTGTTTTAGTACTTTTACGGCTCAAAAATCAGTAACAAGTAACTAAAAGAGCTCCCATTTATTAACCTATTTATTTCTTACTAGAAATCAGACTTATTCATTATTTATTAGAAATCTCAAATCTTTCAAAAAAAAATTTTAGATCTTGTTTTGAGTTGTTCTGCTATTTTTCTGCCACTTGTAATTTCTGTTTGTTAAAAGTACGTTATAAATATTTTAACATGTCTTTTTGTTCTTTTTGCAACAGATCATTTTGAAATAGAGTGCAGGAGAGAGACAGAGTGCCAGCGCAACATACACGCACTTCTTAATCAAAGAGTGTGTGGATGTAACATCCTCAATTCCACAGAATTACTGCTACATGCATGCTGATATATACACACACACACACACACACACACACACACACACACACACACACACACACACACACACACACACATGCAAACACACACACAGCCTAACAATATTTTCTTTACAGTTATGTTCAAGAATATATACACAATATATACAATATATACACAGCAAGAAAGAAACTAATTAATCATATATGTTTCTAAACCTGTTTCACTGGAACAAAATCTTATTCTTTTTGCTTGTTTATATACATTATATAAATCTACACGTATACACAGTATCATCACCAGTGTTGAGTAGAAAATCATTCAACACTTGTTTTACTGTGTGGCTCTATTTGCACTTTTCTTTTCTTTTTTTTCTTTTAAGAAAAAGGGCAACATCTTGAGAAAGACTATTAGAAGTCCAGTTTGAGGATTTACATAATTCTCACCAAGCTGAATCAAGAGATACTGATATATGAGTGTTTATCTGCCTGCAACGGCATCAGAAAGGACTGTATAACCGAGTGCCGAAACACATCAAAGCCATGCAAGAGGATGGCAGGCAGCGCATCACAACCCTGTAGGAGAATGTCAAACGGCATGTGAAAGCTATGCAGGAGAAGGACAGAGTGAGTTCACATCTCTGCTCCACACTTAATGCTTTGCCTGAGCACTGCTGCAATACAGCAGCCTGGATGATGAGAACTGTTAGCCAAATTATTGATAGAGGAAAAAAAAAACAAAAAAAAGATTTTCACCTTTAACAGTGGCCAAACAGAATAGTGACACACTAACCCTTTAAAACTTGATGTAAATTTAAACTTTATTACTTCATTACAGCCGTTCTACAGTGTAGTGTTCAAGTTTTGCCACAGTAGAGGTTATTCTCTTATTCTCTTGATACTGTGCTGTGGGAAGAAAAAGACAGAAACAAAGATATGATTGGTTGCGACTTTATATGTGTGTGTTTGTGCATAGTGACACAACATAGCATACGTTACTACATCTGGGCTCTACAGCTAGACTTAGTGTCTGGACATCTCAGCAGTACGAGCTGTGTTTGGTCGAGCCAAACTGGGCTGAGGTCATCCTGTTTTTTGGTTTCTATATTTATTGTTATGATTCTGTATAAGTGCCTAACAATGTTCTTTACAAGCATAATATGGATACAGATTTGTTCGTGTTTAATTTTGTTGCTGCAATCTGTCATTCTCTCTCTCAGAAAAAAAGGTAAAAGCAGTTTAAAAGAATGATCACTGGTGATTTTTTTTTCCTTATCGTTTATGAAAATTATAACAGAAATACTTACTACTAACACAAAATGATGTCCTGTATAAGAGACATCTGTGACTGCTGTTTGGGAAAGCCTTTTCTCTACTTTGTATTGAATTATTAAGCTCTTATACAAGGTGAATTTGTCTTGAGGTGGAAATACTGCAGGCTGTTGAGTCCCAGACTTCTAACACCTATAAAGGAACAAATTTCTCATAGTAGCACTTCATTATTTAATCAGTTGCTTTGGGACAAAATTTCCAAATACATTTGATGTTTTATTTTACATTGAAACTATTGGCCTCGTTAGGATTCTACTTACGTTTATTTCATTTCCTAGAGCAGTGATTGACAACAGCGTGACATGTAACTGACCTACTACTTAATGGCTCTACTATTCTAATCTACTTTAATTTAGGAGACAGTCAATCATATAATTTCTATTTGGATGTGTGTTTGTGTGTTTTTATGTGTGTTTTAATTCAGGGCGGAGATAAAATGCCATGTGAGAACCTAGACAATCTTTAGTTTAGATACGCAAAGGCACTGCTCAGAGTTGTAGTCATTTAACTTCTCAGCATCGCCTGAGGATAATTTATGTTGTGATCTATAAGATATATGAGAACTATTATGTAATGTTATGGTATTGATTGTGGTTAATGGACCATTGTTATGTTTTGTTTTGAGATGAATGTAATTTATTTGATGTAGGGCCTTGCTGTTTTAAAAGGCCAGCTTGGTGCCACTTTCCTCTCCTGCATCACCTGACTTGTGTGGGAAGATAAAAGCATGGTGCTTGACTTTGGAAAGTTACAGTGTCCTCATTAAAAAAGCATTAAGCGTTACGTCGTATTACACAGTTGTTTGTGAATCTAATGCTTCGATATAATAGTCGTTGTTTGAGGTGTGTAACTATGGCAGAAGTCAGCTTTCGTGAAAGACAAGTCTAGCAGTGAGTAATGCAGGTAGCCAGCTGAGAGAAGCACTTAACACTGCATGACGCATCAATGCAGGTCAGGCTGCAGAAGTGTTCACATAATGTCAAATTAAAAATAACACAGCATTTCAGTTTATAGTTCACTTTAATGTGCTAATATTTTAGAACAGTACTAATTTGTTAATGTGACCGTTCAAAATTGCTATGAATGAAACTGTTTTTGTAAGTGATGTTCCTGCTTTTTTTTTTTTTTCCAAGATGTTAGGTTCAAATATATTTTCCTACTTGGAAAATACTTAGTTTCAATGCCTTATTGTCATGGACCATACTATTTAATTACAAAGTATATTAGTCTTAAAAATTGTTTCACTTCACCTATTTAGATAAGTGTTTACACAGGTTTATTTCCACTGTCCAGATGTAAATGAATATTCATTGGAATTTCTTAAAAACAAAATACTAGTGCTAAAAAAAAAGCAGTGTGTTATCACTCTAGAGCGTTAGCACAATCCGGCTGTAACACTATAACGGAACAAATGTCACTGACATTACGATAGAATTGAAGTTTTGTTTCAGAGATAATAATAGAAATAGAAATGTTTACGGTGTTGTCCCTAAGGATGATCCAGTGTCAGCCTTGTGTTCTGTCTCGCATTACAGAACTTCTACTAAACATATGAATGTGTCTCATCGTCAGTGCGTATCAGTGCGTCTCCTGCTTTCTTAGTGTCAGTCTGGTGGATAAGAATTTCAGAATGTAATTTATCTCTTGACTGTTGTAGCACATTCTGGACAGGTTTATGATTTTGAGGGCTACAACGCACTCACTACCTTAGTCTGTTCACATGTGATCTTTGCCTTATCTTCTATGTGTTGCTCTGACCATTTCATCGCTCTTAATGTTGTTTGAAGGTTTTTGTAAAACAAAAGGCTGTATTGGCTCTCCTAAAACGAAATATAAAATCACTTAATATTCAATAACCTAACGTTAAAATAAAAGGGTCTGTGTAATAAAACCTTTTCTCCACAACTGGAGTGAACGTGTAGGATTAGAGCCCAAAGATTGTTAATTCAAACAGAAGAAATGCATGGGTAATGTTGCTTCTTAATGTGGAGAACGGGCTTTTAAATAACACATGTACTAAGCTGTACTTTGTTTTCTGAGCACTACCTTGTTCCTAG
Organism: Tachysurus fulvidraco; assembly: GCF_022655615.1. NCBI lineage: Eukaryota > Metazoa > Chordata > Actinopteri > Siluriformes > Bagridae > Tachysurus > Tachysurus fulvidraco. The sequence continues at coordinate 14,110,038 of NC_062523.1, forward strand.
TCTCTGTTCAACACCAGTTACAAGGAAGAATTCACAAGTTTCAATTCCATGCAGATTAAATACGCCACACATTATAAGATTTTAAAGAGTTTTTTTTATATGTTTCTTTGTGTAATATTAAGTAGTTTATTGCTTTTTGGGTTCTGTAAACATAATGTTTGTAAAATATATTGTCACAAAGTAAATAAAATCCTTTAATGACCATCATGTGGTTTATTTTTATGAATATGGGGTGGGGAAAAGGTTGATAGCGTGTGCATGCATTTCTAAAACACACAAAAACCAAGTGCACATATCACAGTGTAGACTGGCATCTCTAGTCATACCATCAATTACAGTTCTTGTATGGATATAAGGACACCTGAATTGAGGATAACTACATATAAATTATACAATATAACAGTATATAACCATTATATAATATATAGAGATTATAGAATAAAAAAATATTTTAATTCATTACAGAATCTTAGTCTCCACTCTTTAGTTATGTGATAAATCCATCTATTTCTATTCTGTTCAATTATGTGTTGAGTCCATCTACTGCTTATCCTACACAGGGGTGTAGTGAGCCTGGACCCAGGGGTCTCGCGGCACAACATGGGACACCTTGGATGGGGTACCAGCCCATCTCTGGTCACAATCACACACACTCACCCACCCATTCACACACTATGTACAATATTGAGTTGTCAGTCAGCCTACAACATGTCTTTGGACTGGGTGAGGAAACCAGAGAACCTGGAGGAAACCCTTACACACACCAAGCTAAATAATAAACAGTTCCACAAGGCACAATCCAGACAAAGCAGAGAATGTTCTACATGATCAATAAACTGTTCCACAAAAGTGGATGATATCACAGGCAGGAATTTTGTGTTGAAAACCAAGTCAAAGCCACAGATTTAGCTGCCCACCAATGTATGCAAGGCGCCGTTATTGTTAGCACATTCAGTACTTTTTCAGAATGATAGCTAGCAACAGGCTTTCATATAAACCCATTTCAGTTCAGCATTTACCTAGATTTGTACAGAGGGGCCTTGAGGATACCAGAGAAAGCACTCTGAAAGAATACACTCTGAATACACTCAAAGAATACACTCTGAAAATACCTGAGGTGTTTGAGAAATTGGAATGAGATAGTCTATATGAAAGAAAGTAAATTTAATAAAATTCAATTTTGAACTGTAGGGTCTACCCTTTTTTGATTGACTGTGCATCTTGAGCCAAAGTAATAACTACCATTAATATATATTGTGATTTGTGTAGTAATACTACTAGTTGTGATACAGACTGCAAGCATGTGACCCAGCATTTGACCTGCTTGTGATCCATCATAGTTGCTGCAAAGCACACTACAGAGTTTGGATCACTAAAATCATTATACTGTGACATAATGAATTCTCTCACGAGCAGTATGTACTGTATGAACAAGCACATTCAGAGCTGTGGGGTGCCTAGCACCATCCAATCCTTTAGCGGCAACTGCAAGCTAGATGGGACTGACCTAGAACCATTTTCAGACTTTGCTGAGGCCAGAGTTTAATTAGTAGGTCAATGTCTGCTTGGTAGAATTTGCTAGATGTGCTGGTAGACAGCATCCATATAGAAGAAGTGAGGATGATCGTGCTTCAATTAAGGCTGTAGTAACAGTGAAACGAGTGTGAAAAGTGAAATAACCAGTGTACATTTAAACGTTAGCAGAAGTGAAGTAACTGTTGTACAGTGAAACTACAGTAAAACCGTGTGACGTATAATGACTACAGTGTACAGTGAAAGGACAGTGAAACGACGCGCATGCGCAGTTGCCCTTTTGAAAAGCCTGAGCGTTTCCATAGCAACAGCATCCAGCGCGCTGCTCTTTTTGGCGCGTGTCCTCGATCTTGTTGGCTATTGGACAGCATCCCCGAGTCCCGCCCCAGACAGATCAACACTAATCGGAAATCCGAGTTTGGAAATCCTCTGCGCTTCGTCCATACCGGCGTGGGTGCGGTTTGAAGCGCGTGGCCGCGCCTTTCAGGATCCCGTCGCAGCTCCATGCACGAGACGCTGATGACGTGCTTGTCCTGGCGCTGGCTACGGAAGCCGAGCGAGGGACACGGTCGGTAACGCGGCGGTGCCTGTGGGTCTCCACCCGAGAGCATGGCGGCCGCGGATGTGTCGGTGCGCAGAAGAAGCGGGGACATGAAACCACAGTTAAGGGACTGCTTTCTCTAAACTTCACACATCCTGCTTCTTTAAAGACAATCTCAAGATTCTGAGTGCAGCTTTGTTAGCTTAGCTAAAACCGCATCTAATGTTAGTTAGCTGGATGATTTAGGACGCTGAGCTCAGCTAATGAAACAGCCGGAAAACCTGCAACCGCCTGGACCAGTGTTTACCGGACAGAACCGCGGTACCGGTGTTTACCGGACAGAACCGCGGTACCGGGGTTTACCGGACAGAACCGCGGTACCAGTGTTTACCGGACAGACCCGCGGTAGCAGTGTTTTCCGGACAGACCTGCGATAATGCACCGCTTCTTCCCCGTTTCCTTGCGCGGACTCCGCGCCTTTGTGCGCCGCTTGTTTACTTCTCCTAGCTAAAAGCAAGAAGGCGCCAGGAGCAGCATGGGACCCGCTCCGTCACTGTAGCTAATACTCCTTTTATTACGCTTGTTAAATGACGAATACCGGGTGCTAGTGCACGTTTTCTGTTGTTCCCCCTCCCGTTAACGGTGTGTTAGGAGCTATGCGTGAGTACAAAGTGGTGGTGTTGGGCAGCGGCGGCGTGGGCAAGTCCGCCCTCACCGTGCAGTTCGTCACCGGCACCTTCATAGAGAAGTACGACCCGACCATCGAAGACTTCTACCGCAAGGAGATAGAAGTGGACTCGTCGCCATCGGTGCTCGAGATCCTGGACACGGCCGGCACGGAACAGTTCGCCTCCATGCGCGATCTGTACATCAAGAACGGTCAGGGCTTCATCCTGGTGTACAGCCTGGTGAACCAGCAGAGCTTCCAGGACATCAAGCCTATGAGGGACCAAATCATCCGTGTGAAAAGGTAGTGCCTGAGGAACCAAGCCTGCAGAGCACTGACGTAGTAGTGATGGGTTCTGCAGTAGTGTTTTACTGCTGGATCTCTCTGTATTTTCTGTCTCTGTCTCTCTCTGTCTGTCTGTCTCTCTCTGTCTCTCTCTCTCTCTCTCTCTCTCTCTCTCTCTCTCTCTCTCTCTCTCTCTCTTTTATACACACTTTTTTGTACTGACAGATGAGTGCTACATGACAGTACCTCTTTATCTTGCGGTGTAGGTCTACTTTTCTAATATTTACAGTAGATCCAGAAACAGCAGAAACACCAGGCAGTGAATCATTGATTTCTCTGTGATCCCACTTTAGAGTCAGGGTAGAATGACTGACACAGTAAGGCCTTCTGCTGAATTTGTTTGATACTTTGCTTTGCCTTCAGGGCTGATCAGTGTATGATTAACTATTATACCTATTCAAGATAGCAACTACACCGTGAGACAGAGAAAGCAAACAGTGTCAGATGTTTTTCATTGTGTGCTGGTCAATACCTTACCCAATTTTTGTACCACATGTGTCATGTCCTATGTGTGGTCCTACATTTTCCATCTGAGTCAGTTTCTTTGTGTATTTTTATGAACGCTATATATTTCTGCACCCTATTTGCTGTAAGCCAGCTGATACACACATTACTAAGCGCTATAGTTATGTAGCAGCTTGCACAATCTCATAATTATATATTGTATTAAACAAAGCAAAATGTCAGACTTATGTCTGTTTCAGTGCATTTTGCTGATCAACTGAGACAAGTAGGAACCTGTTGTGTGTTGTGCTTTAGTATGAAAATACTACTTCAGAGGAATGCACTATAATGTGAAGCTTTGCTTCTCAACAGCTCCATGTTACTTGATTTCCATCTCAACACTCTCTCTTATAATTCATAAAGTCACATGACTATATCATACAGCAGTGCAACCCAATAAAAGACTGAGTGACACAAAAATATAAATAGAGAACATATTCATGTCTTAAGCCAACATTTAACTTAAGATACTAAGTCTGAAGTATAGAAGAATGCATGGATGTTGTGCCTTGTGTTGTGACCGGCTTGTGTAGCTGTGCCTTGTGTTGTGACTGGCTTGTGTAGCTGTGCCTTGTGTTGTGACCGGCTTGTGTAGCTGTGCCTTGTGTTGTGACCGGCTTGTGTAGCTGTGTCTTGTGTTGTGACCGGCTTGTGTAGCTGTGCCTTGTGTTGTGACCGGCTTGTGTAGCTGTGCCTTGTGTTGTGACCGGCTTGTGTAGCTGTGCCTTGTGTTGTGACCGGCTTGTGTAGCTGTGCCTTGTGTTGTGACCGGCTTGTGTAGCTGTGCCTTGTGTTGTGACCGGCTTGTGTAGCTGTGCCCTGTGTTGTGACTGGCTTGTGTAGCTGTGCCTTGTGTTGTGACTGGCTTGTGTAGCTGTGCAAGGTTTCACACTGTGATTGTAGAGTAGGTGTTACAGGTCACTTTTTGACATAATACAACAAGGTTAAAAGTTTACATTTCTAAAAGTACCTGTGCTGGATTTCCTTACCCTATTTGTAAGAATGCCCAGAGCACTGAACTGGGACCTACAACTGCAGCTACAAATAGTACAAACTGTTGATGGGTCAGTTGCCACCGACAACCTGAATTTCATAGCACCAGTAGGGAGAAGCATTTTTTAAAGGAATCTCCATTAAAAGGATTTGACAACATTCCCAATTTCTCAGACTGGCTGTCTCCTGTCACACAAACCCAAATGCAACCCCACTGGAAAAAAGTTAAAGGTCCTCCGTTGTTGCTGCAGTTGTTAGTGTTTACTGTTAAAAATTAGGATTAGTGTGAGAAATTATGTCCTAACCCTATAACCTCCAGAGATCTCCTATAAAGGGTAGTGTTACATGATGGGACACTCTAGCAGGTTATGAATAGTTGGGGGTTTCACTGGACAACAAATCCACATCTCTTCAAGGGGGTTTATGAAACTGTACCAGGCTTGAGCATTTTTATTTTGTTGGCTTTTTTATTTGGGGAAATTCAGTGTCATGCTCTGTTTATATGTTTATTTTGACCATAGAGACTCTAAACTTTGTGCCTCTGCCTTTTACAGAGTTAACAACCTTCACAACCAGATGTACAGACTATTCATAGATGTAGTTAGACCTTATGCCTTGACTGTCTGTCATCAGCAAGAACTCTTTCATAGACTTGGCAGAGCACTGAGAGGCCAACTGTACCCTCATTTAGACTAATTGATGTGGATGAATTTGGATGGGAAGACAAGTGTTTCAAATCTCAAACGTTTGTATTAATCCTGACAGGGCTTTCACTGAATGACCTTTCCACACACTGTATGGCTATTCTTTTTTTATTCCCTTGAAACAGGCATGCAGACCATGAGTAGTGCAGTGCAAGGCACGCAATATCGATACCACTTTACTAATTAGTAATGTCCTTTCAGGATTTTGAGACTGTTTTCCCCATTATCTCACCCACTAGCTAACTAGCACAGCTTGCCAGGTTCCATCTAACTAACTATGTATCCCTAATCGTGTGACAGCTACTAACTAAGCAGGGGGAAAGTTATAGCACATACTTTTTCAGTTTGTGAACTGCTGACACATTAAAAAGTAAAGTGCTAACTGCCCTCTTCGACATTCAGTTGGCTAATGTCACTCAGACTGAGAGGGGAGAGATTAAGCCATCCCCGTCACACACTGTATGGCTGGTTGAGCTGTCTTGTGCATATAGGCATGGAAGGTGCATGACATCCTGCACTCAAAGCCAAAAATAGAGCGATTGCTTTACTTTTGTTGCATCCAGGAGTCAATTCTGAACAAGAAAGCAGAAAGGTTAACTTGTTGCCTTCCCAGGCTCAGCTATTTTCCTCCAGTTATCTGCTTTTTGTGCTTTGTTGTGGCTAGAAATTTGTCAGAATTCTCTGTGGTCAAGAAGAGGTGCACAATAAATGGCAGTTTTTATGTGTTAATGTTCCTGTCCCAAATGAAGATCACAATAAATAATAGAGAAAATATTATTAGAAACATGTCCAGAAATCCAGCTTAAATTCAGTTGTATAAATTGTTTGGGTTTTGTTTCTAGTCAAGAAACTTGCTTTGTATCAAGAAACTTGCTTTGATTCTCTTCCGACACAACACTCAAATGACGTCTTGATGTCATTCAGTGAGAAATTTAGAGAGCACAGGTTTTCTCACGCTTTAGTGTAGAGCCGTCAGTGCAAGAGACCGGTCATTGGCAGCAGTGATGCAGAGGGTGAGAAGCTCTTTTTGGATAGATGGACTAATGAGATGCTTTGGACTGATCAGAGCAAGACCCTGGGATGTCCGGTACGGTTTAGGACCAAAGGATGATCTCTGCTCTTCCTTAACCCCGGTAGATGGTGTATATCAGTAGAGTGGTCATGTATTATATATAAGCTGTGTTTATGTATGCCTGAGCCGCTGTGAGTCTGGGCAGTGGCAGCAGAAGGAGCTGCAGTGTGCTTTTGACAGACAATGCAATAAGATGGATGTACTTGTAGGATAAAAAAACTACAGATATCATATCCGATTACGTGTAATGATGTGTATTTACATGTACACACTTTTGTGTGTAATCCTATCCGTATTAATACTCATAAAGCAAAGCTCCCGAAAGATAATCTGTTGTGTTGTATTCTACGAGAACAAATGTAACTCTTTGTGTACAGCATATATACATATTTCTTAATAATCAGGAAGGCAAGGAGAAATGGGGTGAATTAGAATATTGCAGGTGGTTCTCTTGAACACGTACACATACAGTACATATACACACAGAAAATTTGCCAGTGTGCAGTTGTTCTTCTTTTGAATGCCAGTGTGCAGTTGCTCTTCTTTTGCTCTTCTTCTGTACAGAACGTGTTTGTTTTCAGTCAGTCTCCCAGTATGGATAGACTGCTGTGTGCTTTATTTTGCTGCGGTGCAGGGCATTATAAACCCATCCCAAATGCAGCTCTGCTACCCGAGGTTATCATGCTGTCCTTCATCAACCATACAGTAGCAGAGTCTCTCTTCTGCTCTAACAGGAATAATTGAAGAGGAGGATCTGCATCACTCAGTTCTATCTTTCAATTTAAGTCATTCTATTAAGACATTATTTTTGGCCAAAAAGTGACTCTGAAATAAAATGTTCATCTTCAAGTCATCATAGCCATTCAGAGACGATAACTCAAGAAAATCACAAATCGAGGCCACTTCAAAATGACATAAGGTGCCTCAATAGCTACACAAGTTACGTAAGTTCAGGCCGTGGCTGTAAATACTGTGTGAATTTGAATGAGGAAAAATACATTGTCATATAAGTTGGATTATTTGAGAAGTATTTAATCCGATGATAAGTCAAGGGGGAACAGTATGGTGGTGTTTAACCCATTTGTCTCAGACCTCCAGTTTGGGGCTCGTTTCACGCATCTGCTGTGTGTGTGGATTTGCATGTTTTCTCTGTGCTTTAGGGGTTTCCTCCAGTTACTCCGGGTTCCTCCCACAGTCTAAAGACACACATTGTAGGATGACTGGCATGTCTACAATGTACCCTGCCTTGTGCCCAGAGTCTCCCGGGATAGGTTCCAGGTTCCGTGCAGCCCAGTGGGAAGCAGTGGGATGGATAGAAGAAAGGAACGTACAAAGGAATAAACAAGTCAATAAAAACTTGTTTCCTAAATGACTTTCTGTTGGAAAACCAGTCGAAAGTAACAAATGACATTTGTGACATATTTTACCAAATCTTTTTCTTTCTTTTTTTTATTAGATGATTTGCATTTACTTAATTTTGATGAGAATGACTGTGTACTAAATGAGGTCATTCCTGCAACAAATTCCAACCTAGTCTTATCATGATTTTTCTGCAGCTAAATCTAGTATGATGTTTATTTTATTGATCATTCAATCAATCAGACAATCAATATAATACTTATTTTTGGTCAACTAATTTGATCAACGGCCTTCCGTGACCGATGATATATACTGTGACAGCTCTGGTACACTAAAATCATTCCATTTGTCTTTTTTCGGTACATTAAATAACCAAATCTCACAATAGATCATTATACTGGAACCTTTATTACACTTACTGCAGGCTGTCAGTCAGTCTGTACGTTGGCATGGCAACCCGAAATGCTCTTCTATGCAGCCGTGGTTGTTTTCATTGATGGAAAAAGTGAAATATTTCTGTCTGAAACATCAGTTACTCCGTATTAAATTCTTGTTTGTAGAACTGTTATGTAAAAGCAATATCACACTCGCAGTTGTGCTGTTGTACCTAATATCAGCACAGCTGTGATTACCTGTGGCCTCGTGCCTAAAGCTGATTCACAGTGGTGCTGATATTCATTACACCAGCACTCTCGCTTATGAGATATTGCTCAAATAGCACACTGCTCTGCTACTACAACACCATCATGTTATAAACCGTGTAGTACATCAGAAGCCACTTGGGATTCCTCCCACATGAATTGATTCGTATTGAATATTCAGGTTTTTAGGCAGAACATGGGTCATTTGAGAAGTTTAGATTCCTGATGTATAAGCGAAAGGCCGGATCAAATGACTATTAAATTGTATGAGCTTTAATATTGCTTTTGTATCAGCAACGGGGAAAAAAGTGCACTCAGAGTATCCCTAGTATAAAGATACAATGAATATGATTCATATAAATGAGAAATAAATGAACGTTGGCCCAAATAATTAGGTGAAACTGGTGTTATAGCTTTTAACTTTAATTAAAATGTCATTACAGTTTTTGGCGACTATAATTGCAGGCAGTTTTTCTCGTGTCATTTTCTCTCATTTTGTGTGTGCACATGTAGCCAAGGCGTGTGTAATCAGTAATAGGCAGTGTCTGGGCTTTTTATTGTGATGGCCACCATCTTAGCACATCACAGCAAATATACACACCACACATCCTCATGTAAGACAGCTCCTCAAAACCACTGCCATGTCCACATGCCCTCATTACACACACTGCAAAGCACAGCCATCAGTCCACCACTATAATCAGTGATTTATTTAAAGATCTGTATCGTGGGAGTGTGTGCTCTTTCTGTGTGTGTATATGTGTGCGGACAGGATTTTTTTTGTGAGGGTAAAAATAGTTCAGTGTGGTGCTAGGGCCTGATTTCCACACAGCCTCTCTCACACCCACACATCATCTCTGAGTGGCTGTCCTGTCATAAATTCAGCGCTTTAGTAACACCGTACTCTACAGAAGTGAGCTTCACATGTACAGAACATGAGAAAGTGATTGTTTTGCGCAAAGGACCTGTTGGTTTGTACCGGTTTGTCGCAGGCCCACCGTCGTGAAGTGCTTCTATTTCTGTTAGCTAGAACAACACAAGCCTCTTTTTGACACTGCACAGTCCAATTCGACATTCAGGAAGTAAATCACATAACCATAGCAACCATAACAAAAGATTATACCTTTTTTTCCTCCCATATCATTGGATATTTTCCACACTCAGACTGCTACGCCGTCCAATCCGACTGCTTGTGAGTTACTAGCCAGTTCTTACAGGAGATGGAGTTTGTTGAAATAATTAAGTAGCAATGCAACCTTACAGCTTCAGGGTCTCTGATTTGATCCTGAACTCATTTGACTGTTTGGTTGTGTGGCGTTATGTATGTTTAATCCAGCGACATGTAGGTTTTCTTCTAGGTTCTCCTTCAACCTCCGCAAAACATGCCAGCAGCTGGATTTGCATGTGTGGTACCATGTTGTTTGGTGTCCCATCTAGTCTTCCTAGCCTTCCATCCACCACAAGCCTGACCATGATACAGCATTTACTGAAAATGAACAAGCAAATGATGTAGCAGCGTTTATTGTTTTTTTCCCCCTCAAATTTATGCACAAACTTGTGCTTTGAGACTACCTCAGAGTGAGTCAGAGCTAAAATGCCTCACAATTTTTTTTTTTTTTGTCTGGCAAAAAAACAAAACATTTGATTCACATTATTGTAAAACTTTACTGCTCTGCTGTTTTATCATTAAAATGGAAATGAGATGCTCCCACAGAGACTCATCTGCTCACATCCCATATTCAAAACATTATGCTGCCTTTCTCACAGACAGGAAATGACCATGAAAAGAGAATGCAGTCCACAAAAAAACTGTAAGCACATGTTTTAGCAGTGCCAAGACTTTAGCAGCTTCATTACAGAGATCAGTTTTGAGGGAGTTGAGCTCAGTAGCAGAGTCTCTAGCTCCCAACTCCTATGCAAACATTACCAGTACAAGGCCGCACCAAGTGTGTGTATGTGTGTGTTCATTTGCAGCATAGCGCATGACTTAATGACATGAATATTTCATACAGTAAAGCCAGAGCCTAATAAGAGAAGAGAAGGCCATTCTATTGTCATGCTGTTTGTTCTGTTTGACAAGAGGCTGAAGGAGGCAGTGTGAGCCGTTAACACACTGGTGCTCTGTGCATTTCAAACGAGTACACTATTAAACCCGGAATCATTTCTCTTTTGATTACAACATCCAGCAGCATTATAGTGCTTTTGCTCATTCCTCGTTCTCTCTGCATCATTGTGGCTGAGGCAAAGGCAGGAAACATTTTTTTAATGACATACCCTACTGGCTTTGCCTTTGTATGACGTGCAGATATTTGTCCAGGCATCTGGTCGCTACTTCACATATGCAGCATTTACTTTTTTTCTTTGTTGTAGTTTGCTACGGCAGTGTGGCAGTATGTTAGTACAGCAATCACACTTTGGGACAGTGTTATTACAGACCAAAACAATCAGTCCCTGACTATCTGAATAGGTTGGCACTGGTCTGGCTCCAAGTGAGCTTTAGGGTAATTTCTGCTTAGATAGTGGTTTGACTCTGAATCAGCCCAAACCATGTATATTGTCCATCTATCCATCCATTCATCCATTGATTTTCTCTACCACTTTACCAGGGACACATGGCACATTCTGCCAACCCATCACAAGGCACAGTTGAACACACCACAGACAATTGGGATATGTCAGTCAGCATACACACACGTGTTTTTACTGAGGGAGGAAACTAAAATACCTGGAAGAGACCTCCAAAGCACAGGGAGAGCATGTAAACTCACACACACACACACACACAAGGGTGCAGGTGGGAATCCAACCCCAAGAGTCAAACGTACTGGCCACAGTGAATCAGTAAATGCTGCTAAACTGACATGTGAAGGGCAAACAGAGAAATGTGATAAGAAAATATTAAAATAAAAGCTGGATGTGATGCTTAAAATAGTTTAATCTAATTGTCTAATCATTTATGTAGCTCCTCCGCTGTGTTCTCTATGCTCAGGGGATTTGTGTGATTTCCATATGTAACGCTTTATCTATTACATTTGTCATATTTCTGAATAATGAATGAAAGAATTTTTCAAGAATTTATTTGCAGCTATACAAACCCCTTGACCATCTTGGTTTCTTTTTTGGTTTGTTCAATTATGTGAATTGTAAACAAAAAACAAAGTATTTCCCTCATTGTGACCCAGCAAGTGGATTAATAGGTGTGCTAGCTGACTAAAAGCCATTACACTCATCCTTAGATTTAATTACAACAATCTGACAACATTTATTTGGTGTTTCTACATGTCCTTGTGTTTGTGTATTCTTTTCATAGCTGACATGTTCTTATTTGTGATATAAAGCAATATAACAGGAGTGTTTTAATATTCACTGAGGTCCCCGCTCCATTTGGTGCCACAGTTACACTGTGATTGTGTGTGTGGCTGATTGGTATTTGGCAATAATGTTTTAACAAACTTCCAATCAGTGGTCGAACACCTTAAACATGCAGCCAATCCTGACATGAGGACATCTTTAATTTCTTTGCATTCATGTTGTCCATCAATTCAGAGAGCTCTTCTTGTTGCTTTGGACTCATCAGAGTTGATGTACTTGATTTTTTGTTCCAAATTCACTGACTGTAACCTTAGCATTTTTTTCCTCTTTCCACAGGTATGAGAAGGTGCCGGTGATCCTGGTGGGCAATAAGGTGGATCTGGAGAGTGAGCGGGAGGTGTCGGTGAGCGAGGGTCAGGCTCTGGCTGAGGAATGGGGCTGCCCCTTTATCGAGACCTCAGCCAAGAGCAAGACCATGGTGGATGAACTGTTTGCCGAAATCGTCCGACAGATGGACTACGCAGCGCAACCTGACAAAGACGATCCCTGCTGCTCCTCCTGCAATATACAATAACCCTCCTGCATGAGGGCTCACACAAACACACACACACATGAACACTTCACACACTGCACATACATGCACAAAACATGCAGGCACAGTCATAGACATTCACAAAATACTCATCAGTTTCAGTAGATGTTCTTTCTGCTAAATCAGTTTTCTCATAGTGGAATTCATTCTGGCGTAATGTCCGAATGAGGAGATCACTTTACCTGACTGACTCACAGAGAAGTGCACTGGCCTTACGAGTGAGTGCCCTGTTTCCAAATGGAGCTTAGTGAACACTACTCTTCAGGTTTGTTAACACTATTTAGCCATTGTTTCTTTTCCCATAAGTTCTTTTCACTGTTGATCTTTTGATTGAAGATGTGTTTCTAATCATGTAACTTAGACAGAGCTCTTATAGTTGAGGGATTGACCTCCACCACCTCAACCATTAAACATTAGTAACAGATTGATTAGTAGAAAAATATAGGATGAAACACCCACTTCAAGACTACGGGGGAAAAAAAACATTTCAAACACCTCCTTTCCCTATTTGGTCTCAATTATTGGAATTGTAGATGATTCTGGGTTTTTTGTTTGTTTTTGTTTAGTTTTTTCTTGAGAATAAGTGTGATATTGTGTACCAGTTGTGTGTTCTCATTCTGAGATATGATGACAAGAATCCAGAAAACCTCCAGAAAGCACCAGGCCTCTTTCAGTTTCTGTGCAGTTTTTATCATCCAGCATATGCTTCTGAGTTTGGGTTAAACATTCTTCACATGGTGCCATCAAACTCTAATCCAGTTCTAGCGTTTCCCAAAAAAAAGTGCACAGGGAGAAAACCAATTTCAAACAGTAATGAAAATCATTTGATGTTGATGCTGGTAGTCTAAACACAGATATGGATGTTGTCAGTTCCACTCCGCCTCCTGCTTCCTGTGGGCCTGTGGACTGTATTCATGGCCAGAAAAATTAACAGCCTGAAGCAGATTTAAAGAGTTTGAGCCAAAACGACGATCACTCTGGTCAGACCAGAGCGGCGAGGTGCTGTGTACTCATTGTTGATTTTATATTTTTTTATGTGAACATTTACTCTCTCCTTCCTGAATGAATGGTGACACTCTTTCATTTGGCACCTCAATAAAGTGTGTTCAACACATCAGTCTTGCTAATGCTCCTTTATTAAAAGTTATAACTGTAGGGAATGTAATGCAAACGTTTTTGTCATGCACATGCTGCTCTGCTTTTATTTAAATGATATATACTGTAAGTAAGATGGTTTGTTGATCTGTGAATGTGGGAGGATAATGACAGTGTGTATATATAGGAATGTCTGTATATTTCGGTTTGGACCAAATGTCCTCACAAGGGTAGGAATATCTGATCGATTTGTCCTAACCCTACCCCTTTTTACCCTACCCCTTTTTTTAATTAACCTTTGGCTACGGGAATTAAGGTTAGGTTTAGACAGAATTTTAAGCTAAGCATTTATTAGCTACATTACTGATTATGTGGGGGAATGTCTTCACAAGGATACTACATTTACAGCATTTAGCAGACGCCCTTATCTAGACCAACTTACATTTTATCTCATTTGTATACAACAGCTATTGAGGGTGGCAGCTTGGTGGACGTAGGAATCGAACTCACAACCTTCCAATTGGTATCCCAACACCTTAACCACAAGGCTAACACATCCCAACTAAACTCAAACACCAAACTGTGTGTGTTTGAATGTATGTTGTGTTGCTTAGGGGTGACTTTTACAAGAGGACTAAGTGTAAATGTACATGAGTTGTTCAAAGATGGTGAATATCCAGTATTCCAGTTTTTGAATATGTGAGAGGGTTTCCTTTATTTTTTTTATACACACACACATTCATATTTGGTGGTGGGATTCGGGTTTAAAGTCAAATATCATAGATAAGAGCAGTAGTGGCACTAACACTAATAGCTAATGGGAAAACCCTGAGAAAAGTCGAGTTCATGTCAGTTAGTCATGAACCGCTCTGGTTGTAAAATTTAAGCCCCATTTAGCATTTTTACACTAATTGTAACAGTTCCGCTGTGCCACAGATGGTAAGAGTGATGAACTGTGGAAAGAAAGATGTTGATTGAGAGGAATATTCCTATTCTTCTGTTTCGCCGGCTTTGCTTCACCCGTTTCCTCTTCTGAGACACTAGTGTTAATAGATTTGAATGTGTCGTTGTGAGCAAGAGTGTATTCTGGCATGGCTGTAAATGAGTGTGTGCTTTGAGTATAGTCCAATGCATTGTTACACACGCACAGGACATTTGCTTTTGTTTAGGTATTGTATATGTCCTTCCTTTCTATTAGGACAAAAGCAGGTGTAGGTCAAAGACCATATCTGTAAGCCACTAATGACGTTTTTCAACAGTCCTTTGACCTTTCTACAGCCATTTGGTGCTTGTTTTGTCTCTGCTAGGTTTTCAGATAGTGTGTCTGGGATTCTGGTTAGCACGGTGTTTTGAGAACAAATGGTTAATTGTTTGTATCATTGTGACCTGCAAAAGTACTAATTAGATTTTGGAATCAACACAAACCAGATTAAGGTTATGGCGAGGTCAAATATCTGAAATAGTTTATCTGTATAGTTACTATATGAAGTCTGTTTTATTGGAATTTGAGGCTTTCGGATTAGTAACAATAAGGACTAAATCTGTAGAGACCCAATGCTGTCATTATTTATTGAATATTTTTGTCTAATGTATTAAACATCTACATTCAACCGCAAAAATAGATTTTGGAAAATACAAACGCTGAGAATTAAATTTGTGCCTGAAGTCCATAATTGTCTGTTGTACAGTACAAGTAGAATTTCAAACACTGAGTCCTCTTAGTGGTGGCACACTGGGGTAGATAGCAGAGGGTAGCATTGCTGTCTCAGAACAAACCTGAGCTTAGGTTACCTGCAGTGTGGAGTTTAGCATGTTCTCCACATGTCTGTGTGGGTTTCCTCTGGCTTCTTCAGTATCCTCCCACAACAAAACAATGGCACTTATCCTTTGGTCTGAACAGGTATATTGTATTTCATGAAGTTATATTCTCACCACATGCCTGTTCTTGGAACAGGCCCCAGATCCACCATGACCCTGACTTGGAAAGAGTGTCTAGTGGATCTTTTTAGTAAACCCTTGTTTGTTGATTCTCCAAAGAATAGTGTGTATTCTAGCTGACAGATGTTAACAATGTGATTTTGGAATTAGCCAATGAAATTATCCCACACTGGTAGGACTTGTTGTCTAGCATCATGGCCAGTATGGACTTTTAACTACAGTATTGTTGTACAAGCTTACAGTATTGTTGTACAGGTTTATTTGACTACTTGTATAGACTATAAATGTAAACTATACTGACAAGACTGGAAACAATGCCTGCTGGTTTAGAGTCATTTTCTGCAAAGGATCACAAGGAATGAGGAAACAAGTCACCCTGGATACGCACCCATTCACATGATATATTCACATGAAAACCCCTGAAACGCAGGGAGAACATCTGCACACACAGGGTAGAGGAAGGGATCAAACTCCCAACAACAGAGCCACAAGGCAAACATGCTAACAACTATGACTTCAGAAGTGCGTACGTTCTAAATTAAAAAAAAAAAAGTAAATAAATCTGAAAAGTGCATTGGAGAAACAGACAAAAAAAACAAAAGCATGACTTTCTTTGGTTGGAGTTTAGGGCAAAAGGCTGTCATGGGTAACATACATACAATCTTCCTGTTCACTGGACAATGTCTATCTTTAATTTTATTATTAATACTTTGTATGAGGTAGCTTTAAGGATTCTCTTCACCGGAATTAAGGGGTCCAAACATTTCAGCATGACAATGGCCCTGTGCAAAAAGTGAGTTCCAATGACAGCATTTTGCCATGGTTGGAGTTAAAGAACTCAAATGTCCTGCACAGAGCCCTGACCCCAAATTAAACTGAACACCTTTGGGCTGAATTCACTGAATGAGCACAAATCCCCACAACCACACTCCAAAATGTAGCAGCAAGCCTTCCGTGGAGAATGAAGCAAAGGGCAAGCAATTTTAACAAAAAAAAATGAAATTCAATACAATATGATAGTCAAATGTGGATGATTGCCAGGCATCCACAAATCTTTGGCTATATATTGTTTGTTATTTGATGCAGGAGATGAATTACGATTTTTATTTTTTGCATTATTTTAATTTTCACTACATTTGATGTTTATTCCACTTAACCTTCAAGTAGGACTCTTGTTTTGTTTAGTTTGACATGTTGTAGTCTTTTTATTTATTTATTTATTATTATTATTATTATTATTTGCATTGACAGAACATAGCCTTCTAGCCTTCAGAACATTATAGCTTTCAACCACAGTTGAGTTTTCTGGGTCAAACTTGGTTATATCCAACATCTAAACACAACAGTGGTTTCTGTTTGTTCCAACCCATTCATTTAGCAAAAACTGCTGTGTTTTCAGTCAATGCAACTTCAAGCACTGAACAGTCAAATCCAGGGTTCAGCCAACTGTCACAATATTTATGCAAGCTTAAAATATGAGGTCAGGACACAAATCGTTATAGAACTGAATAAACACGTTGGCCTACGCCGAAAATAACCTAAAATCAAATGTCGGACTTTTGACACATGCTGTTTTTCCAGCTTTTTTTCCAAACTGCAATGTGTTTTCCCCCAAACTTTTAGAGTTGTGTATGTGGAGACATCTTCACATATTATACCCTGCCACAGTAAGCTGTCTTTGTCAGCATGTTCAGGGAAGCTTCTGCTTTCTTTCATATGTTAAAGTAATCACAGCATTGGCGCAGTGACCGGTAAACGTGCGCTGATGTGTTCACACAGGAGGCTGCTGCAGGCATTCTGAGTGTGGTGTGAGGTGAAGATGCACAAACTGAGACTGGAAAAGCACTTTAGGTTTCTGAGCAAGAAAAAAAGGGTGCAGATGTAAACAACATTCTAAACTCAATATAAAAATGAATTGTTCATCTATATCCAAATCCTCTCTTTCTCTATCTAAAAAAACTTTGGGTAAGTTTTAATCAGTGTCAATTTTGAGAATGGTGTTGAAATTGACAGTAAACATACAAAGCCAGTGTTAGATTATTTTACTTTTTTACTTTTGTATAGCGTTAAGTGGCAGAACTCCTGGGCCCCTGGTTTAATCCTGAGCTTGAGTTACTCTCTGTATAGTTTTAAATGTTTTCCATGTGTCCATGTAGGTTTCCTCTGCGTTTTCTACCACCCTACTTCTTTAATTTCTTTCTGATACAGTTCAAAACTGGCATCCTGTCCAGTGTATTCCCACATTGCTCTCTGTGTTGGTTTCAGATTACATATAAATAAAATTTAAATTTAAATGTTGTCATTTTTAATTCTAAAGTTTTTTTTTTATTATTATTTCTGTAAAGCCAATGTCCATTGTTAAAAGTGCTATGCAAATAATATTTTATTGAATTGAATATACCTGGGAACCATCAGGACCCTGACCAGGATAAAGCTCTTACTGAATTTGAACAAATGAATAAAAAACATTTTATGTGTCACTGCATTTCACTCTTATGAAATCACATCCTCTGCAGTATTTTTAATGTGCGATCGAGTTGAGGCTGTCAGTCTCTGGTCGGTCTCTCCCTCCTGACCCCCTGCATTGAGAGAACTGCTTTCAACGAAAGCCTTACATAAGGTAGCGATAGCAGCAGTCGGATGTTCTCTGATGCGTGGGAAGACGGGAGATGCTGGGTGAGATCTCGGGAGAACTTGCAGTCTGGAGTCTGCATTCATGTTTGAGTTCTAAACTGAGTCATGGTTTACCTGTATGTCCATATAGGTGTGTGTTATGTGTTTGTGTGTGTTTGTGCAACCGTGTATAACAGTCTTATCAGTGTGAAATCTTAACGTCGAGGCATGATCATTAAATAATAATGCTACCAAGCGGTTTGTGGATTCACAGGAGAAGACTGATATGTATATTGTTCCATGCAGTTTATTCTCACTAGTTTTCTGCTCAGTAGCACACAGAGCTACCACAGCAACACTGTAGAGAGAGATGAAGGGAGGAGGTAGAAGATAAGAGAGATGTGAAAACATGCAAGTGGCAGAAGATGGAAAGACATTTTAAATCAGAAAAGATGTTTAGAAAATGCAAACAGCCTCCATATTAACCATATTAACAAATGGAATGTGAAAAACATCCATACTGTAGGATAGAGCCTAGAAAATACATTGTTACTCAGAGAGTGTACTGGGATTCTTCACATAACAGCACAGGAAGCTCAGCCTCTCAGTGAGAATCTTTCTTTATATGGCTTAATGTGCAGGGTTGAATAATGCTGCAGAAGAATGTGCTACGGCTTTATTCGATTTGCAGACCACAGCAGACAAAGTCAGCAATGATATTCTGCTTGCACTGCTTTCCATATGGGCCCAACCCATCATTCCCGACTGTTATTAGAGCATGGCATTGAGCTTATGGAATTTGTTGGCCATTTGTTGGCCAGTATTTGTCAGTGACTTACGGGTGTCACCGTCTCCTGCTTTGTTTCTGCTACACTATAACTTAAACAAAATGAAATTAAAAAGACCAAAAACTCATATTTGATGTACTCTCTGTTTTATTTGATGTTCATCAAACTTAACTTGAGTAAGAATGTGATCGGATGCCACATATTAAAAAAAGAAAAGTATACCATTGCACCCACGGGGGGGTGGCTTAGTGGTTAGCACGTTCGCCTCACACCTCCAGGGTCGGGGTTCGATTCCTGCCTCCGCTTTGTGTGTGCAGAGTTTGCATGTTCTCCCCATGCCTTGGGGGTTTTCTCCGGGTACTCAGGTTTCCTCCCCCGGTCCAAAGACATGCATGGTAGGTTGACTGGCATCTCTGGAAAATTGTCCGTAGTGTGTGAGTGAATGAGAGTGTGTGTGTCCTACAATGGGTTGGCACTCCGTCCAGGGTGTATCCTGCCTTGATGCCCGATTACGCCTGAGGTGACCCAAGGTAGTCCGGATAAGCGGTAGAAAATGAGTGAATATTTCCTTATTGTAAATGAGCAACTTATATTGAACTCATTTATAAAACTGAGCAGTTGAAGTTTAAGAGAATTGCTCAAGGGCCCTTTTTTTCGTTTTGGAAATCATGGATCTGGCAACCCTGACTTTATTTCACTTATGAGATTATACACCCGGTTGCTTCAGCTCTGTCCTTAGAGCTAAAGTAAACAAGCAAGCAAGCTATGTTTAGAGCAAAGCACACTCACTCTAAGCAAGAATGAGTTTATGTAGAAATATAGAAATGCATATTGGTAAGAGTGAAGCAGAACATGCTATAGTTCAGCATTTTTATGTGCAGCTAAATTTTCAGCATCCTCAGAGTTTGAACCCATCGTCCCACTTTAAAGTTTTCTTTGTATAATGCAGTAAGTGAAAGAGCGGTCTTGTGTTGAGGAGTTAATAGGAGGTAATAGGATCGATCCATAATGAGATCAATGCACAACTGTATATCCACTGATGCCTCTAATGATATGAGTGTGTGTGTGTGTGTGTGTGTGTGTGTGTGTGTGTGTGTGTGTGTGTGTGTGTGTGTGTGTGTGTGTGTGAGAGAGAGAGAGAGAGAGAGAGAGAGAGAGAGAGAGAGAGAGAGAGAGAGAGAGAGAGAGAGAGAGAGAATGAGTTGGGCGATTCTTTTTTAGCATTAGTGCAGCTAGTGGTTTTCTGCTGCAGTTACAAATGGTGTTTTTCCTCCTCTTATTCTTCACAGTCAGCTTATTTTTAGAGAACATGACACTAGACAATAGAGTAAAAGTGCTGATGGGAATCTCTGCGTTACAAGTGCCACTATAACTAAATATCTCAAAACATGCTATCAACATTGCTACTATCCATGCTAAGCTTTCTCCTAGGCTGTCTCACCTTCGCGGTTCTCATAGTGGTGTAGATGTGCAATATGAGTCATGTCTCATGTGTGCGTAGAAGGTTTGCTTCTGCTTGAGCGGTTTCTCAACGCTGGAAAATCACTGGGCAGGAAATGGCACCCCTGCAATAATTTTCAACAAATACCAGCATCACAAACTTCATGCTTTAACTTGTCAAATTGCTTTAGGGTCATACATGTAATGCTAGACTGATGCTTATACATAATGCATAATATTCTCCAAAGGGAATTATCCATAACATTAAAAAAGATCATGTGACCTCAAAGAGCATTCAGACATGGTCTGTAATCTGTAACACATCCTGAGAATGTTTGAGTGCATGTGCACTTTTGTTTTTTTTTGCCTACAGTGTCTCATAACCTTTACCTCAACATTGATATACACTCATGACAGAAGCTTTTCCTCTTAGGGAAAAGAGAAAGCAGGTGGGTGGCAGGAATGAAGAAATGAAGAGAAGAACAGAGCTGCATCTTTTATCCCTCATCCCTCTGCCCAACATAGTCACGAGTGGGTGGTGTGGAGGCACCACAGCCAGTTTACACCCCCTCCTTTCTCTCACTTACACACACACACAGTGTACAAGAATCTCTGATTATCTTCTGATTATACAGTCTACCAATTTCTACACTCTTGCCACATTATTGCTCATATATATTGCTCGTTTTTTGCAGATACAGAAGTCTCCATTCAGATGCCAGCTACACAAAACAAAAGTTTAATAAAGATCATTTATTCCAGTGCTTTTATTAAGAATTGTGTAGTAATGAGTCTTTGATTCACCCTTCTACCTAGTGGATTTGGTTATTCGAGGTGCACCCTTTCCTGACACAGGTGTAAAATTGCGCAGTCTGTTGTGTAATCTCTGCAGAATAAACAACTGAATTTGAAAGGAGAGCTCTGAAGGGTACCACCTTTCCAACAACTCAGTATATCAAATTTTCACAACTGCTGCAGCTGCCTGGGTCAACTGTAAGTGACGTTATTATAAGTGGAAGTGTTTAGGAGTGACAACGGCTGGCCACACAAACCCACAGGGGGGTACCACAGAGTGCTGGAAAGCTTAGTGTGTTAAATTCTTATGGAGTTACTTCAACTTCTGGAGGAGCTGAACAACATGTGTTTTTCATGGTTGAACAGACACAGACCAGCCTAAGACCTCATGTGCAGTGTCAAGTTGTGGCTATTAGACTACTGAACAGATGTGTGGATCATTTTAGAACCCTGAATAAAGATATCTGTAAGCTCTTTCTGTTATTCACATACCCAGTATAAAGTAAAAAAAAAAAATGCAAGTATATTGTCTTTTTTTCCTCCCCAAAAAAATGCCTGTTGATTTAGATCCCCAGTGAGCAAGCTGGAGGTGACAGTGTCAAGGAAAACCTACATGAGTCCTGATGAGTAAGAACCCTCAAGAG
Organism: Tachysurus fulvidraco; assembly: GCF_022655615.1. Taxonomy (NCBI): domain Eukaryota; kingdom Metazoa; phylum Chordata; class Actinopteri; order Siluriformes; family Bagridae; genus Tachysurus; species Tachysurus fulvidraco. The sequence goes on from NC_062523.1 coordinate 14,131,614, forward strand.
GGAGCAGATTAAACTGGGAACTCTTTTTTGTTTGTTTGTTTGTTTGTTTGTTTTTTGAGTGACACTGGATAGTGGGATTATAAATCATTAATTATTATATTTCAATTGGTCACCAAATTAGTAAAATGATATTTTGCATTTCCTTGCTTATCTGCTTATCTTTTCTATCTTAATTATGGAAATCCCTGCAAGTGTAAAGTAAATTCTAATTCAAATTTGTTTCTATAGCCCTTTTTACAATAGACATTGTCTCAAAGCAGCTTTACAAAACATAAACATAGACCAAAAGGCTAATATAAAGATTAATATAATACAAACAATTCAAGATTAATATTAGATATAATATTTATATCTATTTATATCTATAATATTTAATTGTGTTTGTATTTATCCCCAATGAGCAAGTCTTAGGTGACTCGGGAGACTGTGGGGAGGAAAAACTCCCTTGGATGGTAAAGGAAGAAACCTTGATAGGAACCAGACTAAAAGGGGAACCTCATCCTCATGTGGGTGACACTGGAGGATGTGATTATAAATATACAGTCTGACAAATGTTGTATTGATGAGGAGGTTGTTGTCCTCAAAGACCACATGGTTGGCCTTATCACAGTGAAGGTCCAAAATCTTCATGACACGGAAGACAATCGGGGCTGGTACAATCTCTGGATGTCTCGGGATGGGTAGAGAGAGAGAAGCCACATGGTATATTATTATGAATCAATTAACACAAGCTGCCTATATAGATTCTTATTAACTTTGTATTGCACCATTACATTATTGCTTATATATTTAATACATTGGTGATTAAATATACTGAGGTCATTCAAGAAGTTACATCCAATTAATGCTTGCATCTTATTTTGTCTATAAGTTAAAAAGCAGAAATGTTCATTCTTGAGCTTAAGAACGTATCCAGTGACCTGTTGCCCCTTTGTTGCTCTAAAATCACAGACTATACCTTGGATTTGTTCGGAAGGAAATTTCATTTCAGTTTGTGAGAAGTGGAGGTGATGAGAGTGAGCATTCAATCATCACTCTTCCACACTCCAGCGAACTGTGCTCAGGTGCAAGCCTACATTCTGTCACTCAAATCAAAATGCTTTCCTGTAGGAAAAGGTCCACGGTGCCAGTTTCCATTACCAAGATGCCAAGTGAGTTGTTTCCAGATGACACTGTAAAACCTTCAGCAGCAATAGGCAATAACAGCTACTAGCTGATTTGTTCCATTGAATCTCCCAAGGCATTTCAGTTATGTGTTATGTTTTAAGGTTCCTTTGTCTGCTGAACTGGTGTCACTTGAATTTAATTCTTATAATTTATCTTTTTACCTACTGTCATGTGGAGTGAAGCTACTTAAATGACATTGTGCGTCTGTTTTGTCCTCTGTGTGTGGATACTGATTCACATAAATGTTTTGCGTCCTCTGCTGGTAGGTGGTAGGAAGTGCAGCTGTTGTTTCACTCTAGCTTTCACTAGTGGAGTCATAAAGTCTTAAAGAAACAGCCATAAAGTCTTTGTGATCCACTATTCATCTAAATGGTTGCTCTTGAACGCCAGCAATGCATGAATAAAACTTTAATGGCTCTGCCATGTCCTGTTTTGCTAACATCTTTATTTCACTTAAACACCACATACTACCTTACAAAACATTAAACATGAACTAAAGGATGTTCTCCCTGTGTGTGTCTTTGTGTATGAGTGATACTTGAGGTTCTGAATCAAATAAAGCCCTGGGAAAGGTGGGAGAAAAAAAAATCAACCACATTTTTAAATTGTTTAAAATCATGATACAATGTTATACACTTTATAACACTTTATAGTTATGTAAAAGATATAGAACTAATGTTGTTCTATCTGTAGTATTATTCCATCCTCTCACTATTCACTGTGATAGAATGTCTATTCATTCAGTCATGTTCAGTAGCATCTTTTTCTTGGTCAGTGTCATGATGGATCTAGGTACTATCAGGAACACTGGGTACACTGTGAAAATACTGAATTAGCTATATTCCATCACTGGGCACATTAATGAAAATAAGATCTCCTCTTTTCACCTTAAATAGCATCCGGTTGCCTTGTTACCTTGCAGGATATGATATCTGATACTCTTTCATGTTAATGAACATGGCATTTCCCTGTCCTACAAGTTTCTTATTTGACTGCCTCTCTCCTAGACTGATGAGCATTCAAGACCGGTTACTCAGGTCACTTTTTGTCTGGTCCCCACAAGATCCCGGTCCCTGTGAACGTCTGACGACAACTTTGCCAAGACAGGGACATAGACTGTAATAAATAGAATAGAATAATAATGATGATATAATTACATTGACATTTAATGATTAACATTTTATGATTACACCACATTTTTTGAAAGAAATGTAAATCTTAAGATAGATAGATAGATAGATACATTTAAAAAATGTTTATATATAAGTTTAAATGAATGTTACTACAGAGGCTAGAACTCTAGTGCATGTTTATGATAATAAATCACTATTTTACACACACACACACACACACACACACACACACACACACACACACACACACACACACAGATAAACCATTCATTCATTCATTTTCTACCGTTTATCTGAACTTCTTGGGTCATGGGGAGCCTGTGCCTATCTCAGGCGTCACGAGGCATCAAGGCAGGATACACCCTGGACAGAGTGCCAACCCATCGTAGGGCACACACACTCTCTCATTCACTCACACACTCACACACTATGGACAATTTTTCCAGAGATGCCAATCAACCTACCATGCATGTCTTTGGACCGGGGGAGGAAACCTGAGTACCCGGAGGAAACCCCCGAGGCACGGGGAGAACATGCAAACTCCACACACACAAGGCGAAGGCAGGAATCGAACCCCCAACCCTGATAAACCATCAAATTTGAAAATTAAAATTAAAACCTGCATAATATTTTGTAGGTTCTAACAAAACACCTCTGATCCATCAAGACATGGACTCCACATGAGCTTTGAAGGTGTACTTGGTATTTGGCACCAATATGTTAGCAGCAGATCCTTTAATACTGTAAGTTTGAGGTGGGACCTCTATGGACCTCTTCTTTGTCCAGTACATCTCACAAATGCTTGATTGGATTGAGGTCCGGGGAATTTGAAGGCTAATTCAACACTTTGGTCCCTGAAATAGGCCACTGCCATTAAAAAATGCCTTTGCCATGAAGGTCTGTAACACTGTTTAAGTAGGTGGTTTATGTCAAAGCATCGTTTCCCAGAAGAACATTTCACAGAGCATCACACTGCTTCAGCTGGCTTGCCTTCTTCCAAGATGCCAGTGATTTTAATGCTATGTCTGATCTGTGTATATGCATGTTCAGCAGGTATGTGGTAGCCTAGTGATTAAGGTCTTGGGCTACCAATCAGAAGGTTGTGAGTTTGATCCCAGGTCCACTAAGAAGCCACTGTTGGGCCCCTGAGCAAATTTTTTTTTTTAAATAAAAGTGTTTTGAATGTGCACTATGAGCATAGTGTGAATAAGTCCTGGAATAACCACTGGATAATTTAAGACTTGTAGATAACAGTTGTACCTAATAGTTTTTAGGTACAAGTCTACAGTATCCATGTAAGAATATTCATTGAAACTTGGGTGACATTTACGCATAACTGATTTTGGGAAGTGTAAATATTTTGGGTATCCACACAGGAACTGGCCACTGCAGCAGCAGAAAGTGTGTCACAAAGCTTCCCCCCTTCACTTAAGTCTCAATTCCTCAAAAACTAACATAAAACTAATTAAAAACATTTCCATTACATGGCGAAAATGCAAAACTCAGAAATCTAAGGTTCTATGGTATCTCTGTAATGACATGTAATGTATAGTTATTTAAAGTGTTCATCAAAAACATGAAAGAGGTCCGTATCTATCTATCTATCTCAATCTGTCTATCTCTATCTATCTATCTATCTATCTATCTATCTATCTATCTATCTATCTATCTATCTATCTATCTATCTATATATATATATATATATATATATATATATATATATATATATATAGAGAGAGAGAGAGAGAGAGAGAGAGAGAGAGAGAGAGAGAGAGAGAGAGATGAAGCACATGACATGCATTGCTAAGCAGTAAACAGAAGGATGTGTTCTCACCATGGCCGCTAGGTGTCAGTATAAACTCCTGCTATGTGAGACGGCTGTAATTCCAGCACCCGCCGTTATTAGCTCTGTGTGGTTGTGCGTGGCGGCGCTCCTGCTTACTGCTGCTTGTGTCTCCACGGGGAACCGGCCGACATGGCGACCGCCACAACGCTACTCTCTGCAGCCAGCTGAACCAGGCTCTGCTTTTATCCAGGCTCGGCCAGCATTCGACCTCGGAGCCTTTATTTAAACCCAACAAAACATCCAGCTCCTTTACGGGGTGGAAACAAGCCGAGGTGGTCGGTGCGCTTTGTACCCAAGGTAAGTTGTGTCTGTGCCTTTAATTGTCCTGAGCACAGGCGGCTGTGGGAAACTTGTTTGAGCGAGATTAAGGTTGTTGGTGTGTGTAAACCAGAAGAGGTTTAGTTAGTATGGTGTGTGAGTCTGTATTTGAGTTGAGAGGACATGTGTAATGAGAGTCAGTGTGTCAGTTCTGCCCCCTGACTTGGGCAGGAGCCGTAGGAGCTGTAGGAGCTGTAGGCAGCCACGTCTCCATTGAGCACTGCAATAGGTTCCATATGAAGTCGGACGTGTGGAGAGACGCAGCTCCTCTCACTTTTCGACGCTAAAACACGACATCCTGTAAGTCCTTGGTTTGTATTTGTTCCGCGGATGTTCCTTCGGATGACTGCAGGATACAGTGTCGCTAAAATGACCCCGAGCTGTTGCTTGTGTGTTACAGTTTATTACTACAAAGGCTAAACGCACAGGTAGTGAATAGGCAGAAGATGTTGTGTTTATGTCGGCTTTAGTGTCATTCACATGTAGCTCCAGGTTTGTCAATGCTCACTGTTGTTAATCTGATCTTTGACCCTCTGGACCCATCAGCTGTCATCCTAATCCTTGCACTTCTAAATGTTAATTATGTGTTATTAGTGTATTACATCTTACTGACACTCACTAATACACCACAGTGTTCATGATATCTGCATGTGGTCATGTTCATGTGATATGAGTGGAGATTTCTGTTGTACTTTGTAATGAATTAGTGATGAGTGCAAACTTGATGATTTCTGGCACACGATTGGATCTAAAGCTAGCTGTGCCACACCCAAACCTGGTCTGTGGAGTGGGTGTTGGGGTTCTGGTGATCATCTGGAGAGAGGAGAAGGAGAGGGTTTAACTCAGTCTGGCTGTTTCGAGCTTGAACAGAGGATCTACTGTTCTTGTACAATCTCCAATACACACACGTTTGTCTTACTATCGCTCCAGTGACACCATCATTAATGTAGCTCATTACTTAACATTTTTGAGAGAACCTTTTGGTTCTTACTTTTAGGAATTTTTTGGGGGGGAAAAAGCAGTTTTCCTTCATGAGGAACAGCCAAATGTTCCCACAAAGACAAAACTCTCTGATATTAATAATTCCTGGTGGGGATGTTTAGTCCACAAAAACATATAAAGCACACACACACACACACACACACACACACACACACACACACACACACACACACACACACCCTTGCTGTCTCATGTGGAATTTTCTATGTAAACAACTTCAAAGCCAGCTGGGACAGCAAAGGGGTCACAGCTTTTCCGGCCGTTAGAAAGCACTCATGTTTTAATCGGTGGTTTTGTAGAAATATATACGTTTCCTTTGCAAATGTTTAGCAGTGATGGGAAACTACTGTTCTAATGTATTCAAATGAGCAGACACAGAGAACTGTTGCATTTCACTATACAAAATTGTGGTTAGAACAAACCTTAACAAAAACACCCACAAAACTCAAAATTTTCATACTTTTGATCCTAGGAAGTTGGGAGTTGTTGAGTTTTGAGATCAATCCTAAACTATATACTAAAGCTTTGTTGATGTGAAAATGACTATCGGTGTATCAGGGCAAATACTGGCCTGAAATATTTTTATTGGAATGATTATATTTTCTTATTTGAAACAGTAACCGGCAGTTATTATATGGTGAATGTCTGTGACTGACATACAGATCATGCATGTGAACCATTTATACATGTTGTCCTCTATAACTTGGCAACAGAGAGCCGCTTCGGTTGCCAGGAGGATGTCAGTATTTCATTGGTATTGAGTAATACTTGATATTCAGAGCTCGGTCAGTTGTATTGAAAATGGAAAAAGTGATGTCCTTTCATGCGTTTCTACTAAAAACATCAGGACAAAAACTGAAACAGAATGGTGTAGAGAAAAATGAGTGTCTGTTAAGGGTCCTGAGTCCTGGTCTTGGGCAGGAGCTGCATCTTTTCAGAGTTTATGTGAACATCACCTTCATTTTACCTCTGTTAATATTTAGACCTAAATGCTTGCTGTGTATGGATATTTATAAACAATCAAATGGCAGCTTGTCTGAATATGTTTGTGTGAAACTGGCCAGGTGGAGGTGATCATTAATTCCTGTTCTAATATGTTTAGGTTGTTCATTTACCATTCAGCGCAGAGAGACTGAATATTCATAATGGAACACTGAATATTCATGAGGCTTAATGGGGCTTAACCAAAGAAATGCTGTGAATGTGTAATGCAATGGGCCACTAATTTAATCCTTCACTCAGAGGCAGAACTATCATTTCTGTCTCGTGCAATGGCTTGATAATTTACTGATTGGAATAATATCCATTTTTCCATTTTCGTGTCCAAATTAGAAAGGCATCAGGCTGGAACTATAGTGTTGTTACTACACGTGCCATCGTCCTTGCACTTACGTCTATCAGTAGTGGCTCAAAGAGTCAGAAACAATAAACTCATCTCAAGTGCACGCTATCCTGATTCAGCATAATGAAACCGTTAGACATTGTCCACTAGTTGTGTACACAGACATGACCCTGTGGCAGTTAAATAAATGGTGATTTGCATTTGCAAGTAGATAAATGTATTGGCACCATGAAACAGACTCCGACTTAAAAGCATGTAATACACTGAGATGATAAAGTAAAATCTGCTCTGTTAGAGAGGTATCAGGTATTTGTGTAGTACAAGTACAGTTGGTTTAAATACATGGACTCTAGATCAGTGTCTGGCTCTCTCTTTCTTTCTCTCTCTCTCTCTCTCTCTTTCTCTTTCTCATTCTATATCTCTCTCCTGTCACACACCCCCACCCCCTGGGCTCTGATGCCCCCCAGCCAGTGGAGGCCTTGTGGTGACATGGCCGGTCAGGAATGTGTGATAAACAGAGTGGAACAGACCTCTGAATCAGACATAGAGGAGAGGCTTGTAGAGAAGAGCTCGTCATTCAATTCAGTCTTTCAGACAGACAGCCTAGGGGTTGACAGTGGTAGCAAGCCCTTATCACATGTGTTCACATACGTGCACATACACATGACTTACCTTTCTGGAAACCCAGGCTGCAGGTCATGTTATGAAGGGTATTGAATTTCAGGAGAATGGGAAAAGGGTGAGGTTTTTCTCTTTCAGAACTCATTAAAAGTGGCGCATGAAAGCAGGCGAGACCTATAGAGAAAGCAGTCTTTAAAGACCAGCCGAGTGTCAGTGATCTTGTGTGTGTCCTGTATGCAACTCTGTTTGTTGCTAGTAATTTGAGAGCACACATAAGATGGTGGCTTATTTAATGGCTGTCTCTTAAGGGCTACATTATTCAGAAAGGGAACGTTTTATTCTCCATTATCCTCGGTCTCCTCTGGGTCCTAATGTTCACAGGATTGGTGTGGACTAAACTGATTAGGTGTTTGAATTGAGCTCTTCATGGAGCACTGCTGAATTTAGCTAATCAAATATACGTTTTATTAGCCGTGTGAACTGTAACTTTATACTGACGTGTGGTGAATGTATGTCAGGGCAAAACTGATCGTCTGTTAATCTAAGCATTATTATGAATGCCTGTATACGTCTGGTTTAATGGTTTATTTTTGCTGCAAATGCATGGCTCAGTGGATACCTAGTGCACACACAATTAGCTCTAAAAAAAGGTACAAACCGGTGATAAATCAATGGAATCTTTTTAGGTGTCTGAGCCCAAATTTATATATTCCTTCAGTTGGTGCTCTGATGATGAAGGTGAAGAGAGCTCTCTAACCAAAATTCCCCAGTTGAGATGAGATGTTGATAGTGAAGGTAAATTAATATAATTTTTACTGTTTTTTCCATCCTGGACTGTGGACTGGGTCAGGGACTGAGACATCATGAGTCACCATGGACAAGACCAGTCCAATCAAGGATAAAATATTTCCTCATGTGATAAAGTTGAGAATAGTCAGAATAACGTTGCACTGATCTGCAGTAATGCCTTCTTCTAAGAGAAGTGAACCCAAACCATACCTACAATTTGCCCCTAGAGCCACCAGTTAGTCCTTAAATTTGTCACTTGTTAGGTTGCAGTAGGACAAATGACAGATGAAGGACAGGGTCAAAAGCAGGCCTGCAATATGTAGTATTCATTTGGCAGATGATTCATTACAGCACCCGCATCACAGCAATAGAAGGGGTGTGTGTGTGTGTGTGTATGTGTGTGTGTGTGTATGTGTGTGTGTATGTGTGTGTGTGTGTATGTGTGTGTGTATGTGTGTGTGTGTGTGTGTGTGTGTACAAGATGGACATTTCTGTGGCTTGGAAAACAGCTCATCTGCATATCGTGGCCTTTGGATATGTACCTAATGTCTAACAAACAATATATTGTGCAGCTCTCAGGCAAGGTGTGTAGAAATACTTTTTTGGTGGAAAGTGGGTGTACAGCTGAATTCCTTTTCTAACCAATTCTTCATTCCAAATTTAGATTTCATTTTGTATTTGTTTCAGCTCTGCAGTCTCACCCGCAAACCAAGCTTCCATGCATATCACACGCACATGTTGTGATTTAATTTCTGAGCTCACATGCTATGTTGTGTGCTGTGTTCATCTTCTAGGCCAGTGGAGGGAGTGAGGAAGACTATGGTGGAGCAGGAGCCAACGTCCTCGGCAGGGCAACGGTTGGGTGCCCCGGAGTCACTGGGCATCAGCACGCTGGAATCGGGCCAAAAGCCGCCAGCCATGGGCACCGGCCGACACACAGCCATAAGGGTGCGAATGCTGGATGATTCCGAGGAGATATTCGATGTCTCTGTGAGTGGCTCTTTTATATTTCATATCTCCTACTGTATAGTTTCCAAAGTGATGGATTAAATCCTAGCTATATTTTTGTTCCAGCACAGTTCTAAAGTAATTACATGACACCTATTTTCTGTTCCTTTTATTATGACTGGTAGGATTTCTACATTTCACATACTTTTGTGAATTTGAATCATTTAAAACCCAGACAAATCAACACTTTACATGTCATGGACATCATTTTATTAAACTGTTGCCGAATTTATTGTTATTTATACTCTCTCACTTCTTACATTGTGCATAATAGTACTTGATGTAAAACTTGAAGTATTTAGTTGCTAAAACAGTTGCTAAAATAAAATCAAATGAAATTCTGGTTGTAGAAACATTACTTGACATGACTGTGTTCCTTTTTTGATAGCTGATGAATGAAAACAGATGGTGTGGGTGTGTGGGTGTGTGTGTGTGTGTGTGTGTGTGTGTGTGTGTGTGTGTGTGTGTGTGTGTGTGTGTGCACGCGCACTGGATGGATGGATGGATGGCCAGAACATGATGGAAAGGACTATCTGCAGTTTGCTTGTTGACATAGTAACCGAATGATTTTTTTTTTTAAAAACTTGCCTGTTTGAGCAGGAAGGATAATTATTCTGCCTCAAGAGTCAAAACATGCAGCAAAGCATTTACAATCAAAGCTTCTTATGCTAGCAGTAACCAAAGCTGCTTCAGACTGATTGACCGTAATTATTTGTTGTCTGAGATTAAATGTCCTTGTTGAATTCTGAGATTGAGATTTTTTTTTAGTGAAGATACAGTCAAACCCTTGCAGCTGTCTGCATGGTCTGGTGGAATGATGTGGGTTTGTTCTGTGCCATGAGGTTCAAATCAGCTACTGTATGTGTGTGTGTGTGTGTGTGTGTGTGCCTTTCTTATGAGGAAGAACGATGGCCATTCAAACGTGTTCAGAGGTTTTCCTTTGTGCAGAAACGAGTGTGTTTGTGAGGTTTGCGTGAGGTCTTTCTGCTCTACATCTGATAGTCATCTTGATTTTCGAGCCTGATTGAAGTGAGTACTCTTTTGGGTTTTGCTTTACTTCCCCAGTGTGAGTTGCGGTAGAGTTGCTTGTCGCTGCTAAATCTGAAGCAGGATCATCACACCGGGTGGAGTCTGAAATCATATGTTTATTTTAGTTGGAACCTGCAATATTGCAATTTTCTCAAACCACTGCTGAAGTGGAGAGGGAGTGAAAGAGCGGATGAGACGGGGTATTAGAGAGGTAGAGAAGGGATGGGAATTCCTGCAGCCTTTTTTCGTGTGTATGTGTGTGAGAGAGAAAGAGAGGGGTAGAGTAGAACAAGCCTTGGCTGGAGTCACATTGAGCAAAACTGTTCATAACACACAGCCTGATGTCCAGCTTGCGCGCACACTTTTTTTTTCCAGCATTCTCATTCCGCTCACTGCACAGATTAATGCATTTTGGCTTCACCACTTTGCTGTGATTAGTTCTAGAAGAACAGCTTCAGTAATTTTAACACAGAACATCCCATAGCATTTCTGTGCTCTGAAAGAGTCTTCTTCCTCATTCAGAGAGAGAGAGGAACTCGGTCAGTTAGTGAAAGAAGTTAAAATGTAACATCCTGACTTCATGCCCAAATTGTGTTCTATAATGAGTAAACATAAGCTATAAGGCATTCATTATTACCAAATGTCCTGCTTTATAGTTTATCAACATCATTTATGATGATCTATTCTTTTCTGATTCATCTGCTTTTTTGGCCTTAGTCTCAAAACTCCATTAATCAATCAATCAATCAAATTTTATTTATAGAGCACCTTACAACAGCCAAAAGGAGCACAAGGTGCTTTCCAGTAAAACAATAAAAAAAATAATAAAATCAATAAGAACACAATGAAAATAAAATAGCAGTTGAAACCGGGTCTACGTGTTAAAAGCTTGTATGAATAAATGAGTTATTTAAAAACACTCAGCACAGTGATGGATTGTAAGTGTGCTGGAAGTGTGTTCCACAGCTTTGGTCCCTTGATGGCAAATGACCGGCCTCCAAACTTCTCATATTTGTATTTGGGAGTGACCAGAGAGGTATGTCCAGAGGAGCGGAGAGATCTGGCTGGTTGGTAGACCTTTATCAATTCTGTGAGGTAGGCCGGGGCCAGACCATTGATGGCCTTGAACACAAGAGAAGGACCTTATACTCCACCCTAAACTGCACCGGAAGCCAATGAAGCGAGTGGAGGACAGGGGTGATGTGTGAGCGTTTGGAGGTGTTAGAGAGAAGACGTGCTGCCGCGTTTTGTACCATTTGAAGCCGATTGAGAAGTGATTGATTAAGTCCAGTGTAGAGAGCATTATAGTAGTCAAACCTTGAGCTGATGAAGACATGTATAGCTTTTTCAAGGTCAGCTTGAGACAAGAATGATTTTACCTTGCTGAGTAGTCTTAGCTGGTAAAAGCTCGCCTTCACTACTGCACTGATCTGCTTATCAAAGTGCATACTCTTGTCAAAGATAACACCCAGGTTATGCACAGTAGGAGCAAACTGAGGTGTTAGAGGACCAAAATTAAGAGAACTGCTGGGTTAATCTGGGCTAAACAGGATGTACTCAGTCTTTTCTTCATTCGGATGAAGGAAGTTCTGGGAAAGCCACTGTTTGATATCCTGAAGGCAATTATGGAGCGGGTCCAATGCAGAACGATTACTCAGAATCACAGGAAGATAGATCTGGAGGTCATCAGCATAGAAATGAAATTGAACGTTGTGATTGGAGATGAGTTGACCAAGTGTCAGCATATAGAGTGAGAACAGAGTAGGACCAGGAATAGATCCTTGAGGCACACCAGATGACAGAGGAGCAACCGAGGAAGAATAGTCATTAAGCATTACTGAAAAGGTTCTGTTAGTGAGGTATGATGAGAACCAATTTAGCACCGCACCATGCAGACCAACAACATGTTGGAGATGAGAGATGTGGATGGCATGATCCACGGTGTCAAATGCAGCGGTTAGGTTCAGTAACACCAAAACCACAGAGCTTTTACCATCCAAGGCTCCAAGAATGTCATTATGGACCCTCAATAGCGCTGATTCAGTGCTATGTCTTGACCTGAAACCAGACTGAAATGTATCTCCAATGCCGTGCAGTTGAAGGTGAGACTGAAGCTGCACGGAAACAAGCTTCTCCATCAACTTAGACAGAAATGACGGGTTAGATATAGGACGGAAGTTGGAGAATATGGAGGGATCAAGGTTGGGTTTCTTTAGCAGCGGTCTCACAATAGCGTGTTTGAGAGCAGCGGGAACATTAAGTCTAAATATGTACCAGATATCTGTCTATATGTTACATGCTATTGTAAATACTCTTTTATAAAAAGGGTCTCCATACCTGGCTTTCTTATTACAGTTAATAATGCTTTCACACTGGAGGCTTGGTATGAAACAAATCACGGTTTGATTGAATAGTGAGAGCAGTGTGAAAGCTGCCATGTTGACCGGGAATCATGTGGAATCTGACACTACCTGTAGTAGGTGGTGTGAGTTTGGTGGCACTGGGACAGAGCCGCGGTTCCCGTAAGTGAAAACAGCTCGTATTCAGGTGAACACTTGGTCAGGAGTTAAACTAACCTGTTCATGTGATTTAGCTAATGACGCCATCATTAATGTTCACAACACGTGTACAGTGAGTGACAGGGGAATGTTAGGGGACTTGAGATAGGAATCCTTGAAGATCATGTTTCACACTGCTCGTACTTTACCCTGGAGTTAACAGTTAATCCTGAATATCCATAATCTGATGTCTCACACCGTACATTCCTAAACCCTGGGTTAATATTCTTCTTCAGAAATGTGGGTGGGTGGAGGACAGGTCTGTTGTTTTAGCTTTTACATCTTTCTAAACTTTCTTGACCTTGTGCTTAACCAGGCATTTGTCGATATCCAGCGTCCACTAATTTGTCATGTTTTTGCTTTGTCCTGGTTTTCATGTGATATGAGGTGTGTGGTGTTCAGATTCTGATTGGCTGCCTGTTGCTAAGCGCCTGGCTGTAAAGTTTTAACCCCATATAATTTTACACTCTACATGTTTGGCACCACAATGCAGGTTACAGCAAAAGCAGTTCATAAGCCAGGTAAAAAGTGCTGCTTAACCAACCTGCTTCCAAATTCCCAGTGTGAAAGCTAAAGTGACTGACCTGGGGACTGACTGGTCGTTCTGTAGCAGAATAGAGCTCCAAAGTTAAATACAGATTTCCAAAGCCGTTTCCTCTGGTGGAGTTGGGAAGCTAATGAAGTGCTTTTTTTAGCCATTATAATGTGGTTGTGTAACCGTGTAATGAGTGGTGGTCTTTGCAATGTAGAGGTATCACAGATCTCACAGGTCTCTCTCTCTCTCTCTCTCTCTCTCTCTCTCTCTCTCTCTCTCTCTCTCTGTATATTTATTTATCTATTTGTTTTTTTGTCTGTTTTTGACCAAGTCCAGTGATTTTTAATCATTATTTTAAAGATGCCACAGTTTTGAGGTCTGTTCAGGGAAAAGCTTCTGTTTGCAACCCACTGAACAGATTAATAACCCTGCATTAGTCTCCTCTGTCCATGTTGAATCAGTAGTGGAATGCGAGCGACGGCTTCCTCCCCGTCTACCTGTCTGTCTCTGATTCTCTGTGGTTTTGCTTCACATGGAGCCGCACAGATGTTGCAGAAATGGTAATTGTAACTGGGTGTTTTATTTTGGCCCCAAAATCTAGCTCAGCGTTGTGCTTTGTGTTCTGCAGCTGCACTTGCGGCCGGTGCGTTTGTGGCGCCAGCTGTTTTAGGTATGAGTTTGGTGATGTCGCATGTGCGAACATGTATTTAGGCAAACAATGAATTTTTCATTAATATTGATGAATATTTAATCTTCTAAATCTGTTATGGCTCACACCGAGCTGAGCTTATCAACATGGATAGGTCAGCAGTGCTGAGAATTCAGCTTTCATCCTTCTGATCAGTTTCCTTACAGACTCACTGAAATGTCCAACTGAACATTTTGTTCACAAAGTGGAAAAGGACTCGATGTTGTGATCTGGAATGTTATTATTATAATGCATTATGAAGCACAGCTGTTTTAATGCTGTAAATTAAATTAAATGAGATTATGTTAAAGCAGAAGAATTGACTATCTGTGGGATATAAATTATATTCTTTTTATTAAATAATTTAAGTGTTAAATAATAAGAATTCTTATTATTATTTTTTTTTTTTATGTAAATATAACATTTTTTGTCATTCCTAAAAGTCTTTCCATTCCTCTTATGTTACAGCAGTTTTCCATGACACTTTTTTAATATAAGTTGGCTTCATACTCTTTAATTCATTTATAGTCATATCCAGGTGGAATGTCTGTGAAACAAGTTCTAACATTTTCTTCTTATAACAATTATCAGCCGTCCCACTCTTATTTTCTTTTTTGTATTTAATAAGACAAAACATATGCAGCCTGTCATGTTACAGAGAAACCGCAAAAAGCAGCGTCGTCTGTCTTGAAGATTCTCCTGCGGCGGAAAACTTAAAGGTGCAGCGTTACTGCTGTTACACAGAGCTGCCAAAGCAGAGAGCGAGTGAAAGACGGAGGGATGTGTAGAGAGGGGATGGGAATTCAGACAGATGGAATTCAGGAGATGCTGAAGCTTTTCACTTTGTCATTTTATGGAAAAGAGTTTTTGTAGGATCTATTTGCAAAAACATTCATCAGAACCCAAACCTAATAGCAAAATCTCAGTGAATTAGTTCTTACTTTAAAAACAACATGCAGTATTATATACCTGTGATTTGGCAGGACTACAGTTAGAGCTGATGTTATTAAAAATGCATCAACTTCTGGGCAGTCAGATTGGTTGGCCAATTGGAGTAATAAATAAACAGTCATTACTATCTTTCAGCATCGAATTAATTCCTCACACAAACATAATTATTGTCAGTATTTCAACTGCCCTGTCTCAGCCATCTTACTTTTAATCACAGCCAAATCTTCAAAGATTTTACGTTATGTCTATCATGCTTATCATGATATATTGTCAGAACAGAGGCCTTGATTTTTCTCACTGTAATTTTATAAGCTGTTGCTTTAATGCCACTGTTTCACTTTCGTCTATAAATGGCAGCTCTAGGAAAGTGTACAAGTAACTAAAACTATTAACATTGGCAGGATTACCAGAGCCCATAAGTTTCAAACCTTTATTGAGAGCTGTTTCTGACACAGGGACTATAAAGGTTTTGTCTCTGTGGAATGTTGACGTGTGCCGTGGGATCGTCAATAAAAAGTAGCACGTGTCTAACTTGGACTAGCGACTGTACGTTCTGATCTATATCCTCCTTGTTTTTTTTTTTTTCCAGCCAGCTCTCAAACTTCCCTTTATGCTTCAGCAGCTGGGCACAATCGACTGTTTCATTCCTGAAAAACTCTTGTGTTGTGCTGTAGTGAGAGTAAACAGGTTGGGGAGCTGGGTATGGAGTACTGGCCTTTTCCTAGTCCCAAAGAATTAGATATTTAATAAGTCGAACTGAATTTACCGAGATGGCAGTATATAGGGTTGATGTGTTTGATGTTAGATCTAAATCGTTTTTAGAGCAGTTTTGCAGGGTTTTTGGATGTTTCACAGATTTATCCAACACCTGTACCACAGCTGCAGTGACTCATAAACTCTGTTCAGCAGCAGCACAAATTTTGGTTGTCTGGTTTGGTCTACACTAGGCCTAATTGCCCCCTCCATTTAACGAAGATTAGATAGAAGGCTAAAAGTCATCCAAATGCGCAGGAACTGCAAATGGCTGCATTTCAGGCTGAACAGAGCATGAGCAGAATACAAAATAAGACAGCGTTTTCTACAACTGTCAGTTCATTTCGATTCTTACAGCACCAAAATAAAATGATATAAATTGTTGTTTTGTTCAATGACTTTTAGAGTAGGCCTCACACAGCCGTGTCTTCAGAAGCCCTGCTGTCTCATGTGTAACTCAAGAATTCATATTTACATCTCCGGATTATGGCAGACTGATAATCCAGAAGAAGGGCGCACTGCATTCAGTCACGCTTTATTTGCTGGTTGAGTCACATGCTGTAGATCGCCTGTGTGCTTTTTTATTTTGTGTGTGTGTGTGTGTGTGTGTGTGTGTGTGTGAGTGATAGAGTATTCCCAAGGAATCGTACTGGATTGTTTATTGTTGTGGCAGGATGTGAGTGTGGGAGTGGGCGTGGGTGGGTTTATTTGTGTGTTTGTAAGACTTCTGTTCCACTCAAATGGCAATCACACTGACCATCACAGGACTTGCATGTCTCCGTCTCCTCGGCCCGGCCACAGCTGAATGGGTCAAAGGTTAAGACCTGACTGGAGTTCAAATCCCAGCACTGCTGGCACACAGAAAGGCCCACAAGTGCTTAGCAATATAAATGAGATAAATGGAAGTCGCTCAGGAAAATGGCACCTAAATGAAAGATTGTCATCTGTATGGCTAGTTATTTCAGTGGTAACTCAGTGCTTATGCCAGTAAGGTTGTGAGTTCAAATTGCTCTGGACAAGGGCGTCTGCCACATGCTGTAAATGCTCTGACGAGGAGATTAGAGAAACTGATTAGAGAACTGCGTCCCAATTTGCATGTTATCTGAACTAAATAGTGTCTCGGATCAGAATTAGTGTGTCTCTCAAATAGTGCTACTTTGAAACGAGTATTCTATTCAGACCTGTGGGAAAAGAAATCAGTGGAATGGTAAATAAAGCTATACACATTCAGTTCTAAAAGAAATAATTAAGGTGATATATATTTAGGAGTTTGTTTAAGGTGACATTGTGTAACTAGGCAACATTCTCTTCTTTTACATGATTTTTTGATGCACCAAAAAAAAAACTACTTTTGTACTGAGTAGTATAAGTAGGACAATTGGGACACAACATAAATCATTAGTTCTGCTTCTTGTTTCAGTGTTTATCGCCTTCAAATGTGAATTTTGTTTCTCTGTATATACTGTGTGTTCCTGATCCACTAACTGTGCTATAATATGAGCTAAATGTTGTGACTCCACTCTAATTAATAACAGTGGAATAAAACTAGGAATCCAGGTCACTTTATTTTCATGTGTTCTCTCCCTCTCTCTCTCTCTCTCTCTCTCTCTCTCTCTCATTCTCACTCACTCACACACACACAGAGGCAGACGAGCAGCCATTGTTCCAGTAGCTCTTCAAATTAACCTCTATCCTGTTGGAGACAGAAAACTGGGACGGTTCAAAAACAACATCCTTAAAGCCCACCCCCACACCCCCACCTGTTTTCTCATACACACACATGCATGCACACATGCATTACATGCTTCTTAGTGTGTTAAATGCTATAATCTGTACAGATGGCTCAGAATTCTCTACTCTGATGTAGATTTATTCTCTGCAATTTTTGATTTTCTGAATGAATTTCCCCAGGAATGAAATTCATATTCCAGTGAATACAGTGTGTAATATCCATTCAGTTCACACTAGCACTGATAGTCCTTCATGAGCAGAACTTGAGACTGAATCGTTTGATTGTTAATGTCTTGCACGGGCCAGATGGGATGTTTCTCGTGTGTGTGGGTGCCGCTCAGAAGACTGATGTCCTCTCTACACAGGAAGTTCCCACTGGGATGCTATTCTTATCCACCGGCTCACGTCTACTTAACTCCAATAACGCCTGAATTCTGGGCCACCGCTTGAGTCTCACTGAGTACACATTCCAGCTCGGAGTAATACCCTGTGCAATATTTCTCACTGAAGAACTGACAGAAATGTGGACTTTTGAGTCACAGTCTGTTATTTCTTTGAATTCTTTGTTGTAAGGAAACTTTTAAGGAACCGACGATTCAAATAAAGTTTTCAGTCGTGTTTTTTTTTTCTTCTTATCGTGCGCTAGCATTTAGCCATTATATTATCATGCATTTTCGAGGGATGTAAATTTTGATGCAGACTTCAGCTTATTATACCTTTTCATGATGGTGCTTGTGAAGAAAAATAGGCACTGCTGCATCAGCATAGCTTAAACTCTTAAAAGGTTTGCTGTCTCTGTGTGAGGAAAGTGGATACCTGAAATCACTAGCGTTATTACACCTGATAACCTGAACTGTGAGTCCAAACCCAGGTCATTATGTGCTGTGCTTTATACAAGAACACTACCACTGTACCACTGCCTTTCTTAACATGGTGGACTTTGAAGCATGGTGAATTTGATGATTTCAAAACGACTGTATAACCAAGCACGTAGTACAGAGTAGGGAGAATTGGGGGAGAACAAGCTACAGAGGAGCCGGGTGGAAATTAGAAGCAGTACGTTTTATTGCATGCTTCTGCCGAGGTCCACTGAGACACATAAAGGGCAATTAAATCCACTAAATAAGAGCCGCTGCCTTCTAATTTTGAGATGTTCTTCACCAGCACTGGATCTGACAGCATTAGATGTGCTGTGCTTTTATTAAGCCTGGGCTATATTCTAGAAATGCATACTGATGGAGTAGAGACACCACCCCGTTGCTTCTGGATGGGAAGGGTTACCATGGAAACATGGTCCTATAGAGTGTGTGTATGAGCTTTAGTGCAAGTATACAAAAAGAAATATAATAGAAAACTAACTAGGCTATTGAAAAAGGGCTTGGCTCAGTTCAATGAGGCTTTATATAACCCCTCCTCTAACCAAAAATGTGTCGGAAAATTTCCTGCCCCCAAAAAACTGTTCCTACCTCTGTGTGTGTGTGTGTGTCTCTTTCTCTCTCCCTGTCTCTCTCTCTATCTGTGTGTGTGTGTGTGTGTGTGTGTTGTTCTCTCTCTCTCTCTCTCTCTCTCAGCTCCTCCCCTCCTCTTTGAATTCAAGGCATGAGAGATATTGCTCTCTGTGCTTCTTAGTGTGTTAAATGCTATAATCTGTACAGATGGCTCAGAATTCTCTACTCTGATGTAGATTTATTCTCTGCAGACAATTTTTGATTTTCTGAATGAATTTCCCCAAAAATGCAATTTGCATTCCCCTGAATACAGTGTGTAATATCCATTCAGTTCACACTAGCACTGATAGTCCTACATGAGCAGATCTCTCTCTCTCTCTCTCTCTCTCTCTCTCTCTCTCAGTTCCTCCCCTCCTCTTTGACTTCAAGGCATGGGCGATATTGCTCAGCTGGGAGAGTGAAACAATCAGTAAATATCATTTGCATTTGGCCCGATGGCTCTGACCGGTTCTTCTGCTTTTCTATCCAACCAAAGCAGAGGACACATTTGAATCAGGCCTTGTGTCAATATGACACAACAGCTAACAGTACAAACCGAGCTTAGTACTGTATAAAATAATTCCTAGCAAAGCACAGTCCAAGCTGCGGTATCTCTTGCCTTACCACCAAGTCTTTTATTTCTTTTATTTAAAGAAAGGATCATTTTCACATTCTGGAAATAAAAACATGATGATCTATTGCATAGAAGTATCATATTCACAGTGTCAACACAACGAACTGTTCAGGCTTGATTAATTTTAGCAGAGGAGGTTCAGCTTGGATAACGTATCTGTAATTTTTGCACAATTCCACAGATAAAACATATTGACATGTCAGTGCCTGATCATCGGGCTAAATGCTCAACAATAACACCGCTAAACACAGTCATGCATGACTACAGTTTTACTGATTATATTACCACAAGTTCAACATAGCTAGAATGGCTGTGTTCAGATGAATAGAGATGGTCATTTGCTCCAGAATTACTAAATTTCAGAGACTTGTGGCTTTCTAATGGATTCAAATCTGTTGATCTCATTGGTAATCACTTAAAATACAGACTAGGTCAACCTGGGCTGAAGTCTGTGCTCGGACATGTCGAGGTGTCATCCTGTCACTGTGAATGGTGCTCACGTTACACAGGTAGGATCAGTGTCTGCCTTTATGCAGAAGCAGCTCTATTCTCTGATATTTTGTTAATAGTACAAAATCGCAGATTTTTTTTCTTTCATGAGAGAGTGAGCAAGCAGATTTCAGTGATAAAAAAAAACACAGGAAACCTCATTTAATTATTATTTTTTTGCCATCATAAATCAAGCAGGGTCAAACCACAATCAACCCAAAGCCTTCAGAATCTCCCATGATCCTCACAGAATAGTACATTCCCTGGTTCTGAGTTGCCATGGCAACTGATTGTCTGCGTGTACATGTGGGTATTTTTGTCATCGTTCTTGTGGTTTTCATGTCACGTATCCCAGTGCTTCTTGTCTTCAGTTTGCGGTTTTGTGTGTGTGTGTGTGTGTCGAAAACATCTCCAGTTGCTATTAACTCAGGCACCAGGAACTGAACGTTACTGACCTCAATCCTCTCCTATCAGAAAATGCCTTGAGCTCTGGACATACAGCCGTGTGTGTATTTGTGGATGGCTTCTGAGGGCTGCTGGCCTTGAGTGTTGAAGGATAAGGAGTTTACTTTAATCTGCACACAGTGGATTTATTGGTTCCTTGTGAGGGGGTGTGTGTGTGAGGGTGTTGGGGGCGTGTGTGTTTTCTAGGTCGTCATGCTACAGACACAGATCTGTGAATTTTTTTTTGTGACCTGTTAATTGTAAAAAAAAAAAGATCACACATTAGCTGTTATTGGAGAATGTGTGTAATAAAAGATTCTGTTGCTTGCAGCTTCTCCCTGTAGATCAGCAGATGATGGCTTACACCCTGTTCTCTCTTGGTATATTAAGTTTAAAGTCTATATTCTGGTCCCAGATGCAGTCAGACACATGTATCACCTTCCGCACAGTTGTATTCTAAACGACAAGATCCGAAATTATTTACAGCTGATTATGTAGGTGCTGTAATTAGCCTAATAATGTTTTAATGTTTAATGTCACTGTTGAAATCTGAGATGCAGTTTTGTCTCCCATACATAGGGTGTCACTTTATAGGGTTATCAGTCATGTGCTTTTGTGTTTTTCTTCCTGTGCATTCTTGCTGTAGGATTATCTATTGTGATTTAATTCAACAGATTTATTTAAATTGCAATTTTCACCGAACAGAGTTCATCATGGAGGGTAAAGGCTAAAATTGCAGCAGCATAACTTATTCAGAGGAACATGCTATCCAGTGTCTTCCACATACATGAACTCTCAGATATCCACCATGCCGTTGTCTCCGTGATTGACTGGCAGAGACAGCATGCCATCTGTCCCAGCCAGAAAGCAAGGCCAGGTTTGTTCTTTTGGATGAATCTTGCACTCTAAATGATAAATGATGCCTGATACGGTCTTGTGCTGCTTTGACAATCTGTTTGCTTTATTAGGATTTATTTATTAGAACAGGAAAATCTGCTCCCATCGTATAGGGATGCACGATAATGGCAAAAACATCAGTACGTTCATCTGTATAACTGTTGGGTATGTTTTATTTACATTTGTCTCATTTCTCTGAGACTTTTATCCAGTGTGAAGTACAGGGAACCCTGACTTGTTCCATAGGTCAAACTGCACTGTGTATACTGTGTATGACAAAGAGCCGTGTTTTACCCTGCTCCTGGTAATTACACTGAACCTGTAAGATTTATTACACACAGATCTCCCTTCTATTGATCATTAGTCACAGTTTAAAAGGCTTTTACTTCATCACTGTTTCATCAGTGCAGTTTTTAATCCGTCTAGATAGCAAAAAATGTCTGCTTAAAAAACCCAACATTAACAGCCGAGGAACTGATTGTGTAATGGCTTCTGACGAAAAACACACCAGATCACCACATTGTAGATCAGTGTGCCTTAAGTGTATACACAACACATGCACACAGCACGCACACGGCAGCTGTAGGTCTTGTGTCAACACACTGCATATGGTTATTTGTTCCTCTCACACGTGTGTATGAGTGTCTAAGGGTGAGAGGGAGAAAAAGAGAAAGAGAGATCGTCATATTTATACAAGCTCATTCAGGCACATAAAGCTGGTGTGTGTCTTTCTGTCTGTGCTGAACAGATGGGCCTCTGCTCGTGATTTCGGAGCACATGCATTTTAAAATTCTTTTATTTTGGAGTTTGAGAGAACCTTTTCGTCTGAATCAAGTCTTATAAATACCATCAGTAGACTTTAGCCTTAGCACTACTGAATTTAGGACTCTGGGTGATATGGACAGAATCTTATATCAAAATTGTATATACTATTTGGATAATAAATCAGGCCTAGTTCAATTCAATTAAATTTATTTGTATAGCACATTTAACAACTTCCCATTGACTCAAAGCAGCTTTACAGAAGTCTGGAAACAGGAGAGAGAAAGAAAGAAATATAGAAGAAGAAGAAAAATTAGGATTAAAAAAATAGATTAATTTAAGAAGTAAAAAAGATTACTTTAAAATTTATGATACTATATATCTATCCCTATCCCTAATGAGCAAGCCGGAGATGATGATATGAGGAACCCATTCTCATTTGGGTGACACTCTATAGTAAATAGTGTAAATGTAAATAATGTCCTTTCCACAACAGTTTATAAATAGTGCAACCGAGAGCTCCTGAGGAACTAATGGGTCATCGTAAACTCTGAGTTCAGCACAGACCTGATTGCTGATAAAGACCAGACCATACAGCTGACTGACACAACACTGGTTCAAAAGAAGGCATGACGGTGAGACACTGGCTGACCATGCAGATCAATCCCTGGCAAGGTGACCCCCAGGAGATGAGACTCTAGTCAGTGGTAGAACATCAGGATTGACTAGGTAGCTCCAAGAAGAGACGATCAGGCTAGGAACTCGGAACACCGGGAGCTCGGGATGTGGTATATAAAGCTTGACAGAAAGAGAGAAAAATTGTTAGGTATGACTGTAATCATGTTATGGACTATGTTAATTATGTGCAAAGTTTAGACAGGGACTCCGACAAGATATCATGACTAAAAGGCTAGAGCCAGAAGGCGTGACAGACCTGAGGGCTTCCTGGGATGTAAAGCGTCTCACCACTCCACAGTCTGCAAACCTTAGCAACTTGCAAGGGTGGTAAGCCGACAGCATCCAGACTTCCCAGTTCTCCAAACACTCAGTGCCCATGAACCCTCCAGATCTACTTCTTTACCTAAGAAAAGCTATTCATAAAAAAATAGACTAAACAAATTTTTATGTTTTTACCTTGGACTTAAATACTGAGACTGTGTCTGAGTCCCGAACACTAATTGGAAGTCTGTTCCATAACTGTGGGGCTCTGTGAGAAAAAGCTCTACCCCCTGCTGTAGCCTTTTGTACTTGAGGTACTACCAAATAGCCTGCACCTTTTGATCGAAGTAGGTTTGACAGCTCATGAAAAAGCCCAAAGATCTCTCAGGTACTGTGGCGTGAGACCATTAAGTGCTTTATAGGTTAATAATAGTATTTTGTAATCAATGCGAAACTTGACCGAAAGGCAATGCAATGAGGATAGGATAGGGGCGATATGATCATATCTTCTAGTTAGGACTCTAGCTTCTGCTTTCTGGACTAACTGGGGCTTGTTTATAGAACATCCAGACAGTAAAGCATTACAATAATCCAACCTGGAGGTAATAAATGCATGAACTAGTGTCTGCATCATATAATGACATCATAATTTTAATCTTAGCAATATTTTTTGAGATGAAAAGGCTACTCTTGTGGTATTATTTATGTGAGCTTCAAATGAGAGACCAGTATCAATAATCACACCAAGCTCTTTTACTGCTGCACATGATGTAATAGAAAGACCATCCAGAGTTACTTCTGGCTGCCTGTGCACCTAAAAATCACCTCTGTCTTGTCCGAGTTAAGCAGGAGGACGTTAGTAACCATCCACTATCTGATATCCTTCACACAATCTTCAATCTTATTAAGATGGTGACTCACATCTGACTTAGGTGAAACATATAGCTGGTTGTCTACGAACTGATATCGATCTGTCAAATAAGACCCGATCCAGGAGAGGGCTGTCCCTTTAAGACCAACAACATGTTCTATTCTATCAAGTAGAATAGCATGGACAATGGTCTCAAAAGCTGCACTAAGATCAAGTAATTCTAGCAAAGAGACACAACCCTGAAATGATTTACAACATTTACAATCCTGATTGATGCAGTTCATGAATATTATTCCTATGTACAGTACAGTAGGTATGAGCATAACTGCTGAGTTACAACCAGCATTTATAGCAGGTTGATCATTTTGAAGACGATATCAGTGAAAATAAGTCATTCTCTTGATGGGGATTAAAACGGTCTAAATACTGATCTACAGCATTATCTATCAATTTGTTTGGTATAATGGTCTGAATTTTATGCCTGAGTATTTCATTGAAATAATTCATGAAGTCGTTACTTATTACACTGACTCTAATTTTGCTACAGTATTAAATAAAGATTTAGGATTATTTTTATCTTCAATAAGGCTGGAGAAATACACTGATCTAGCAGCACTAAGAGATTTTTTGTAGCTATGAAGGCTTTCCTTCCATGTTAATCGAAATACTGATCATTTAGTTTGACACTATTTACGTGCTAATTTCCTAGCAGATTGTTTGTGTTGTCGTCGTACCAAGGTACAAGTTTTTTCTCTCTAATTACTTTCCTTTTAAGCAGAGCTACAATATAAATGGTCAGTCACCTGATCAAGTTCTGTTGGGTCAGATGGCAAGTCACTCATGGATGATAATTCTGGAAGACATTTAAATGAAATAACATGACGTATGTTTCCTGCAGCACTTTGCAGTTCAGGCGGCCCGCCTAAGCTGGGAAACCCTACCGCCTTAACTAGGTCGTCCAAAAAAAAAAATCCGCCGCACAAAAGGCCGTCAAGTGCATCTAGGAGAATAGCGCGGACGCGCTTCACACCACGAGCGGGCATGCGCGCCACACAGCCGATATGAGAGAAGGACGTGGTCCGTCACTCTCTGGAGGATAACTAGCCAGTTGATAAATTAATTATTTAAGCCTGTTATTGTATTAGTCTATAGTTCTTGCAAATTTAAAGTATGTTAGCTGGTGATTTTAGCTGGTGATTTTATGTTAGCTAGTGTAATATTGGTTTTCTGTGGGAAACCCTGAATATGTATCACAGCCCTAGCTCAATCCTTACCGAGAGTTTTCACCTTAATGGCACAAGTGACAATGAACATGCACTCATCTGTTCTATATTAACAGCAGTTTTACCTTTTATTAACTAAATAATCCAACAGCATTTCTGTGTTTCTGTACTGTTTTCAGTTCCCGGTCTGCTTTGCATTCACCAATATTACACTAGAGGTGTTTCTTTAAACCTGGATTTAGTACTGGAATGCAATGAAACATTAATGAGACGCAGACAAAATTAACCTCAGAGGATAAAAATGGTCTGATGGTTTAAATTCATTTGAATTTATTTACTCAGGAATGTTTTATTCCCCTGACATTTGGCTAGGTTTTAAATTTCTTACATGACTGCAGTAGACATAAATCTGCCATTTTCAACTTGTGTTCATGCAGTAATAATTCACACAGGCTTTCAGCTCTCAAATTATTTATCCATTCCACTACATGGGGTATAAGTTAATGGTGGTGTAGAACCTGTAATGTACTATATGCCCAATAGCACTACATCTGGGATGCAGCCACCATAGTGATGTACAAGTATTATCACTTTGGGACACATGCTGTGCTTGTTTTATTTATTTATTTACTTATTTATTTCTGCATGAATATTGAGTCAGTGTTCCTAAGCAGCTGTGAGTCCCCATCATAGTCAATTCAGTTCAATTGGATTTTTATAGATCTTTCAACAATGAACATTATGGTCACAAAGCAGCTTTACAGGGATCTATAAATTCAGGATTTTAAAGTCTATACAAGTATTTTACTGTGCAGTTGGAAATCGTGCGCTAGCTCAAATTCATCGAAATTCATGCACTATCTTTAGGCATGAAAGTAGTCTTTCATGTTGACTGGCAAGAGCAGGCAGCCAATCAGCAGAGAGTGTGTGAGATTGTGTAAACAGAACATACTACGCTATCACAGCTAGCATTAAACAGGTGTCATATTGGTTTGAGAGAATAACAGGACATCAGCTGACATGTTTAGTGAAGTAGTTGGCTATAAAAGCTGTGGAAGGGAGAGGGGGGGTTTACCTGTCAAAGAAAATTGTACCAGAAAACTGTACCAGAAAACAACTTGATACTCCTGAAGTCCACCGTTCTGTTGACTCAAGCCTTTAACACTGCCATGGGGTCACTGAGCAAACTTTGTTTGCACTGTCAGGGATTGAAGAACCCTAAAGGTGTGAAAAGAAATTCTCCAAGAGTAAATAGCAAGGGTGAGTTGGCATGGGCATGATAAACAAGCCTGCCTTTTCATTACTCATTTTGTAAGAGAAATTAGGAATTTGTGGTAATTTTCTTTTCTTCTTGTGCCAGATGAAAGTAAGGTAAATAGTAAATAAGTAGATGTAAGATGAGACTCTGCACTCTCAGCAGACCTGTCCAGTGACTCGGAAACAAGCCACTCATGATAAAATGTACTGTTTTGTTTGGCCAATGCAGACTTCATAGATTCATTTAAAGGAGCTGGACTGCTGTCGAAGAGAAGTTTAATTCTGCAGAAGCCATCTTATAATCCTCACGATGGATTTTAAATATTGAGTGTAATATGCACAGTTAATAAAACGAAGGAGTGAAGGAAAGAGGGGAAAAAGGCTAGATTTAGCGTGGACTTTTGGCTCAGCTGCTGTTGCTCTGTGGCAGAAAAATGAGTGCTTGCAAATTCCTGCTCCAGTTTAGTCTATAACTGTTTAACTTAAACTGAAAGCTAGTACTTTTTTCTTGTTTCTTGTTCTTTGTCTTCCTTCGTTTCCTCTCTAAATCACTTGCCGTAGGTGAAAGTTTTTTGAGATTGATGTAGTGTCTCAGATAGCGATGGTGTCCAGGTCACACATCTGCGCTGGCATTTTCGATTTGTCACCGACAGTGATTGTGTGTGTGTGTGTGTGTATGTAGCAGGTGTGAGGACTGAGCTGGACCATTCCATATTGAATTTTCTGCTACAGTGCTATTTCATTTAAGATTCCTACTGACAGCGAGCAATTGTGGCTGAATTGTGTTAAGTTTTCATCCGCTGTGTCTTAATGATTTTTACTAGCTTTTTACAGGATATATTTGGAAATCTACAATACTATTGAGAATTTTTGAGATGGTTGGGGTACTGTAAATAGCCAGCTATTACTCTTCTATGTATCTAGGTGGTACTGTGGTATACAGTTATGAAGTGAATACTAGATGCAGTTATTGTTCATCATGACAACTTTTTATTTTTTTCTTCAGTTTGCTTATCTGCCAGTTCCCACTAACCAGCTCTCCTCATCACACACCAACTGCCAACTGGGGAAGGTGAAGGCTAACATGTGATGTGAAGGCAGCAAAACAGATCTTTTCGAATTGCTGTTCATGCTGTCACAGTGCAGAGTAAAAGCACTATCTTGAGCTCACGTGTGTCTATGATTGTGTGTGTTGTTTCTCCTGCAGACAGGATGTGTGCATCTCCCGGAATTATGAATAGAAATACAATGGAGGCTGATGGGTTTCCTTTTGTCTTTTTTGTTGTTATTGTTACTGTGTCTGCAAGACGGCACTACAGGCCTAGGGTGAGATTGCACATACGCTCTCTTTATTGTTGCTTGTGTCCCATGGTACAGTAGACAGTAACATAAAGTGAAAGAAAAGCAAATGAGAGTGCGGCTTCTTCTGGCTTTCAGGCTTAGAGAGACCGAGGCAGACAGACAGAGAGAGACAGACCAACACAGAAAGAGAGACAGGAAGCGGGAGAGAGAGAACAGGCAGTGGGAGAGAGAGAGACAGGAAGGCAGAGGGAGAAAGAGATAGAGAGACAGGAAGGCAGAGGGAGAAAGAGACAGAGAGACAGGAAGGCAGAGGGAGAAAGAGACAGAGAGACCGGAAGGCAGAGGGAGAAAGAGACAGAGAGACAGGAAGGCAGAGGGAGAAAGAGACAGGAAGGCAGAGGGAGAAAGAGACAGTAGAGAGAGAACATGTTAATATATTTGGGAAAACAGGGCTCAGGTGTGTAACATTAGTCATTACCCCTGTAGCTCATCCCCCAGACACTTCCCTCCCGCTGCAGACTTGGCTCTAAACCATACCCCTCCCCACACCCCTCCCACCTTCACTTCCCCTATATGTGCAGCTAAATTGGCTTTCAGTTCTAACATTATATTTACTTGATAAGAAGAAGAAGAAGTAGCATTTTTTTTATCTTAATACACTGCTTGAAGATGTTACTAATTTAAAAATTGCTGAAATGTTCAGGATAAGTATAACAATTACAACTGTGTCAAAATATTTTAGCTTATAAATGCTCTGCATTTTAAATTTGCCATGTGCATGTGAACAGCAGACACACAGAGCATAGCTTGTCCTCACAGTAATAGAGACAGACTAACCTGTTCAGCCTTGCGGGCCTGCTCCCATCCCCCCACTTCCCTCCTCACACTCACTACACTGTGACCTACTCCGACAAGCGCGCTCGTCCAGAAGGCCGTCATTCTCTTTGCCTGTGTGGTATGACCAGTCGCTGTACCGCTTCTAGTCTCAGGCCTCAGGCAGCAGCTCTCCTTCTGTCTGGAATTTTCTGCCACCCAATGCTGCACGCCTCATCAGACGCTCCTTAAATATGCAAGCTGCTTTGGTCTGTGAACCTCAGCCTCTCTTTTGCACTGCTTTATTCACTGAACAGTAGCAGAAAAGTTCAGGCAGCCAGCTGTAACACAATGGCCTTACTGTTCTGTTATCAGTCCAGTTTCCATGAGCTCATAGTGAACAGCGGAAAGCGATGCTGGCTGTGCTGGCTGCGCCGATGACTGTAAGAGGAAAGAGATAATGAATCATCTGAAGAGTTTCAGCACAACCACCTGAGAGATATTTATCTATCATTCTAGAGTTAGTGTGTTAGTGAAATGCTGTTTCTTCATTTTTTCTGTGTTTTTTTCTTTTAAGCATTTATTATAAAATATTATTAAATAAGTCGACACACTTAATTAAAATGCATCACATTTGCCATCTGTTGCAGTGGGATTTAATGAGAGAAAGATAATTTGTGGCCAAAATTCTGCTATGTTTATTCTCATTAAAGGAGCAGTTTGTATACTTCAGAGCCCTCTGCTGGCTGTAAAATGACTGCAGGGAAAACATTGACAAGCTTTGCCTCTGACTCAACCAACTGTTAAATAAAAGTTACTTCAGGGTGCAGTAATGATTAGTCCGGGTTTAGTAAACACTTTAATACACCTTTACTACATCTGATACAGGTGACACTTGTGAGCTATTTAAACCACCAATAAAGCTAAGAGTAACTGTGTGTGTGTGTGTGTATAGAGTCCTTATGCTTCTGTTTGTGTGTGTGCTTGTATGTGTGTGGTGTTAGTGTGTGGGTGCATGTTTGCACACGTGTGTGTGTGTGTAGTAGTGCTGTTTCTGCTGGCTTATGACCTTTCAGTAATTGAGTGGGCCGCATGTTAGCCTGGATTCATGTGTCAGTGCCTTGTGCTGGTTGAAAAAAGGGGAAGTGCGGGGCGGAAAACAGAAGGTGAGAGAGATTGAGAAGAGAGGCTGGAGAGCGGAAGAAGAAAGAGTGTTTTGTGGGAGAATAAGAGAGGGGTTGAGAGCAAGTGAGAGGAGGAAGGACTTCATGCTGGTTTAGTTCTGGTATTGGCACAAAGGCCGCTGGTGATTCTGGCAATAGGCCGCTGGCTGTCTGTTCTCTTGGGATTTTCCCTCTTCAGAAATACATCAGAGTTGGTGTGTGTGTAAGAGTGTGCATTCGTGTGGGGTATTCTAATTTACTCATTTGTTTTCTCCCTTCTTTTCAAGCTGTGTTCACGTGCATGTATGTGCATGTTTTGTGTCTGTAAGACAGAGATAGTCAGACTGATTTTGTTCTCCACTTTAATGAGCAGTGTCTCATTCACTTCACCCATCATCAGCAAAATCTGCGTGTGATGGAGACTGTGCCGTAGGCTTAAATGGCCTCCCACAGTCAGGCTCATTCAGCCTTTTTTTCAAGCAGGAAGAGGAAAGAGAACAGGGTGATGGTGATACAGAGGGAACCATGGAGTCCTCTATGGGAGTTAAATGGAACATTCTGAAGCATTGAAATGCATCAGAGATTTGGCTTGAAGTTCCTGGCAGTTCAGATATATTTAATCCCCCTTGTCTCATTTGGAATATTTTGTACTGGGTACTCGATGAAGGAGGGTTTTTTGTTTGTGGAAAATTTAAATTTTGCGATTTTCCCCATTTTGTCAAAAAAAAAAAATGTGCAAGCAAACTAAATGTCTCTGTGTTCAGTGTAATGCTGTGTTGGGCAAACTGCACTGTTTCATCTATGCTGGGGTGTGTTGAGAGAGACTGAGATGAGCTGACTTATATTAACATGCTTTGGATATTGTTGGCTTATAGTGGGATGTCCAAGTGCTAAATATGACAAGCTATTACAAGCTATTTTGAAGTAAATGTGTAAACAGTGACTCTTTTCATTTTAATGCTAAAATAGGTTTGGAATTAAAAGATTTTCACAGTTGTAATAAAACAGGTAATAAAATTTGCACTCGAGTTTATGATGATTTGTAGTGTCAATTTTCAGTCTGCAAGTGAAGATGAATGTTCATGTTTTATTTGTGTGTGTGTGTGTGTTTTCTTTGCAGCAGCGAGCATCAGGCAAGGATTTGTTTGAGATGGTGTGTACTCACCTCAATTTGGTCGAAGGAGATTACTTCGGTCTGGAGTTCCAAGACCAGCATAAGATGACGGTGAGACTTGTGCATGAGGCAACCTTCAGCAATACTGTAATATAAATATTTTCTGACTAGATTTATCATCACAAATATCCTGTACACTCAAGTGCTCGCTCTCTCCCTCTCCCTGTGTCTCACTGGATTCATCCCTCACACTTGGTCTGTCTCTCACAGGTTTGGCTCGACCTTCTAAAACCCATCATAAAGCAGATCAAACGTAAGAGCCTGCTGCAGTGTTTCTCTCATGCGTTTGAAGTATTGCATACTTCTGGCCTAAAAGTCAGTTTCTAACTCGCTTGTGTATTTTTGTGTTAAGGCCCCAAGCACACAGTTCTGCGGTTCGTGGTGAAGTTTTTTCCTCCTGACCATGCCCAGCTGATGGAAGAGCTGACCAGGTGAAATATGACAGAATTGATCCCATTTAGTCATTTGTTTGCTTTTGTTCATATCCCACTTCTTGTTTTATTTTATCACTGTTACCCCATATCATTTACACAACCATAATTGTGTGTTTTTCAGGTATCTTTTTGCACTCCAGATCAGGCAAGATCTGGCCAGTGGTCGGCTGACCTGCACCGACAGCAGTGCTGCCATGCTAGTCTCCCACATCATCCAATGTGAGTGTCTCTGTCTGTCTGTGTGAATCTTACATCAAATTATTTAAATTTCTATTCCCATATCTTGAAACATATTCAATCAGCAGGAAGGTATGGTTTGTTGCCATGGATACATTTCAGTACCTATGTGTATGGAAAAAGCCAAGCTGTCATATCAACATAGGCAGATTATAAGTGCTATACGTATGTATTTTTTTTATATATATATATATATATATATATATATATATATATATATATATATATATATATATATATATATATATATATACATACACACTGTATATGTGTATACATATATATAAACCTTTCCTTTTACTGAATAATAATGATAGTGATGTACAATAAAGCAATACACTCCTTTAGTTCTCATTATTCATACACATTTAGCTGCCATATAAACACTGACAAAAGGTACAGAATATATTTTTGTGTTAATGTAAATGTCATTTCAACACAGCTGCATTATTCCTGTCTTTCGTCTTTCCAGTTTAGCAGCCCCTCCTCCATCTCTCATCCTTTCCCACGCTGTCTGTACCTATCTCTCCCGCCTCCTTCTCTTACTATACTCTCTGTCTCTCCCAGCTGAGATTGGAGATTTTGAGGAGATTCAGTGCAGGCAACATCTCCTCAATAATAACTACATTCCTGACCAGATGGCCCTCATGGACAAGATCATGGAGTTCCACCGTAAACATGTGTAAGTGCATCATTACTATGGCGGTCCATTGAAAACACATACAAGTATAACGGCAGTACAATAGAAACCACTCCCACGTCATGACCTTTATTCATTCATCGTCAGTAACTGCTTTAGTGAAAATGAGGCCTCGGTGACATGTATATGCATGGACTGATGTCTTTGTATTTGTCTGTTTGTGTGTGTGTGTCACAGTGGTCACACTCCAGCAGAGTCAGACTACCAGTTGCTGGAGGTGGCACGTAGGCTGGAGATGTACGGCATCAGACTGCATCCGGCTAAAGACAGAGAGGGGACCAAACTCAGCCTCAGTGTAGCCCACACAGGAGTGCTAGTATTTCAGGTAGACAATGCAAACATATACCCACAAAATCAAACACTGTTATATTCTTGGTTTTAAATAACCCACATTTTCTCCATTGCATTTAAAAGCAGGAATGTTCTAGTTTTCATTCTAGAGTCATAGTCATTGTTAAGAAATAATTCAACATTGTTCCTTTCACTGACCACCTGCTTGGTTAACCTGTTAATAGGTTAGAACCTGTTTATAGGTTAGAACCATTTCATAACAACCACAAAGATATGATTGCTTATCAGCCTTTTAACCCTTAAATACTGTACAATGGGGAAAAAAGCTCCAGTGGCAAAATTCCAGTACTGTGTACAGAATCAAAGTGCCACATTTAGGGATGATGTGTTGTGTGTTTATGCAGGGTCACACCAAGATCAATGCCTTTAACTGGTCTAAAGTGCGCAAGCTCAGCTTCAAGAGGAAGAAGTTCCTTATCAAACTCAGACCTGACCTCAACGTAAGCACGTCTACCTGCACATCCATGCTATTTCTGATCGAGTATGAGCAGGATAACATCTAACATCTTTTCAGTCTTATTTCTTTTCAAATTCTCTGAATAAAAGTGGGTCAATACACACATTTATTAAGTGTATGGTCTGAGCAGATAAGAATCTGTTGTCTTTGCAGCAGAGTGCGTGTCAGGACACTCTGGAATTTGTTATGGCGAGTCGGGACTGTTGTAAAATCTTCTGGAAGATCTGTGTGGAGTACCATGCTTTCTTCAGGCTCTTTGAAGAACCCAAGCCCAAACCAAAACCTGTCCTTTTCAGCAGAGGATCATCCTTCAGGTTCAGGTGAGCGTCGTTAATGTAAAGCTTTGTCTGTCCGTGTCTGCAGATGTGTGGTAGTGTTGGGAAGTATACTGATATGAATTAGTATTATGAAGTACAGGTTTGTGGATACAGATATTTATGATATTTCAATAACAATTTGGAAATAATAAACAAAAACAAAAAAACTTTATTTTAAAATGGACATGCAGTAACAGAGCTGGATTGGAATGCAACATTGTTTACAAAACTTTTCATGGACTGGCATCTGTTGATTGTGTGTTAAGAATTTTTTGTACATTTGTTCTCTTGTGCATTTCAGTGTAGTTTATATTACTGTTGTGTGTGTGGGGGTCGCAATGTTTTATATGCAGCACCTTGTTTGTAAATCTCTTAGTTTTTTCGATTTTAGTCACAACAATATTTCTGTAGTCATTTTAAGTCGTTTTCATTTGGAAAATATACTGTATGTTAATTCCTTTTCTCTTTGTCTTAAACTGTGAAATCTGCTTTATCCCTCAGCGGCCGGACTCAGAAGCAAGTGATAGATTATGTAAAAGAGGCTGAGTTTAAAAAACATCCTTTCTACAGGTG
Source organism: Tachysurus fulvidraco (assembly GCF_022655615.1). Classification (NCBI taxonomy): domain Eukaryota; kingdom Metazoa; phylum Chordata; class Actinopteri; order Siluriformes; family Bagridae; genus Tachysurus; species Tachysurus fulvidraco. The sequence goes on from NC_062523.1 coordinate 14,165,609, forward strand.
AGACTAATCAGAAGTGCCTCAACAGGTCAAACGTTGCACAGGTCACATCCTGTAATCAGTTCTTGTTGAAACTCAGTTGTTTTCATTTTATGTTATTCACATACTATACAATGTAAGCTAAAACTATACAATCCCACATTTAATGTTACCGAACATTTCTTTTGGCAAGTTAGTTAAGCAAGTTCACTGGCCTATTGATGAGTTCACTGGCCTGGGCCAATCTTTATAGTTAATGCAATTCTGCAGACTTCCAAAAAAAAAAAATCTGGACCTTGACGTGTCTGGTAGCTTCTTTGGAACAATTCCCCAGCAACCGAAGGAAGGTACCACAAGTTTCTGTACAAACAAGTGTATGCAAATGCAAATATCTTGCTACAACAGAGACACTGGAAGGGGAAGCGGCACAAATGTCCCATTGATGACTGAAGTGTGATTTTAAAACATCACAAAGCCCTGACCTGAATCCCATTAAAAAAAAAAAAAAAAAAAGAAAAAAAAGTGTAGACTGGAGGAAGAGGGGGTAAAAAGTGTGTTGGAGAGTTGCACCAGGTCTGTCGGGAAAAATAAGGCAAATTTCTGGCAGAGCATGTTTGAGCAGTTAAAATGCAATGCTAACAAATAAGCCAACTAAAAAAATCTGACACAGTAAATTAAACCTGAAATGAATCTCTGGTCTAATACATGTATTTGTGCGTCTGTTTTGCAGAAAACACAGTAAAGTTCAGTTCAACAGCAGCCTGTCCCCCTTGCCTTCTCCTGCACACTCACAAGTGCCAAATCAAGTAAGCTTTCCTTCACCCCTTACTCCTTATTCCACTTTTCTGTTGCACTGTGTGGTCTTTCGGAGTTTGGCTTTTAATCCGAATCCGCTATATTCTCTATCTGTTTGAGTACCCACATCTGTATCCAACCACAACACTTTGCTTATTATTGTACGGGGTTTTGAGATAGTGACATTGTAACTGTGAATTCTAACAACAGACACCAGTGGAGGTCGCATTTACAATATCAGCCAAATACGTGATTCCTCTGGCCTGCCCACTGTCCCCATTCAGTGGGAATGTATCTAGGGTGTGTTTCAAACTGCATACTGGATTTATATATAGCATGCCCCTATATGAACTAGATATTTCTGCCATGCTATTATGACACATTTAGTAGTGTGTGTTTTTGGGATGCGGTCCAACTGTTATTCCAAAATAAAAGTTGTCTGATGGGTGATTGCAGTTTTTATACTAATCATTATATCAGTCTGTTTTACCCCAACAAGGGAATTAAATTCGGCTGGGGTACTTGTGTGACTTAACAGTGCAGATAATGACAAAATGTGGGATCATGGGCGTGTATAGATGTGGTCTATTATACAAGTAAAACATTAATGTTTTGCACTCTTTTTGTCATTCACAGGCTGATAGGCGAAGCTGGAAGGAGCCAGCGTTGGTTAGCTCTGAGGATTCAGCTGCACTAAGGATTCGTGGAAGCCCCCCTCCATCGTCTCAGCAGAGTGACGGCGTGTTATCTGAAGCGTGTGTCAGGCAGCAGAGTGGCGAGCTCAGCACTGCAGGTGTTGCGTCTTGTGCAGCTAAAGGCAGCTGCTCCTCAATCCCGTACATTGACTGCAGTGATGCAGAGATTAGTGAGATGGAAGTCAGAGGTCAAGTCAGTAGGTCACACTCTCGCACGCATCGCAGGCATGGCTCGCTCGGCCACTGGCCAGGGGATGATGCGTCTCGCCTGCGTGAATGTAAAGCCAGTCCCAACAGGATTAAACAAAGAGAATCTCATTCTGTTTCTCCTGTCATTCATACTCCACCCCCACTGTATCCCAGTCCCACTCAAACCTCAAGCCCAGCCTCTCACAGTCAGAATTATGAAGTTTATGAGTGGTCACTGCCTGGAGGTGTGGCTCCAGTACGTGGGATACTCCATAGCACGTTGTTGGATGAGCTGGCCACACGTAGCCCTGGCCCCATACGCCATCTCACAGGAACCAGGAGCTTGACCTCAAGCCCTGCCCTTTTCTCCCACCATAGAACAGGCTCTTTTAGCCATACACGATACAATGGCCACGGGCAGCACGAAGGCATGGATGGCTTAGCCATTTGTGGGCGGAGTTTTAGCCTGAGGTCAGCTGCACAGGAGGAGAAAGGCAAGTTCTTCAGCAGCTGCTCTCCAATCATGAATCGCTCTGTAAACACAACAAAGTGCCAGAATGTGGGTAATCGCTCAGAGACAGACCCACTGATCCTGAGTCAACCCCGACCCATTTTCCCCCGAGCTGAAAGAATGGCCGCTCTTGAGCGCCGCATGCTGGCCAATGGCCTTTCTCCACTTGGCCAAGCCAAAGCCAGTGGCTCTCCACACCGTCGCCATAGTGCCATGCAGATGATTGATGGCTCTACGAGCAGTGGTACAGATACAAGTGACTCTGAGGAAATGGAGTCCACTGGCTCTTGCAGCCAATCACTGGGCTTTTCTAACCCTGGGGTACACAGTTCCCCTGTTTCCCATCTCCCCAGAAACAAGTTATCATTTGGCAGCCTGCAGTTGGATGAAGATGGTGAGGGAGGGGTTGTGGATTTCAGTGATGAGGAAGGAGCTCAAGTGTTTAACTGTTAAAGAGTTCAGAGGTTCAGTCAGCAGTGTGTGGTCTAGGGTTCTGGGAGAAATGACGGGGGCAGATGTTTGGCAAGAAGATTTCTCTCTCTTGCTTGAGGCAGCCTGTAGCCTGTGTGTACAGGTACGTGTCACACTCCTACTCAGTGCGAAGTGTGCGAACGATGGCTGGCACAGTGAGATCTCTCTCTTTCTCTCTCTGTGTCTATCTATCTATCTCTCTCTCTGTCTATCTCTATCTGTAGTAGCAACATTGCTCTTGATTATTGTTCTGTGATAACAGCAAACATATCTTAAAGTGTGAAGAGATCAAATCCTTTACTTAGTGCCAAGTCCTTTGTTGGACCTCTCACTTCCACTGTAGATAAGTGAACCAGCTGGATTTAAACAGTTGAGTGAAGCCAGGCTTTCTCATGTTTATGAAGCTGGCTTGTGATGTGGGCTTTAGTGTGATGGTCTGGGAGTTTTTCCACTCCATCAGAGGCCTTCATGTGTTTCTACTAGCTAAAGAATTGTTGACATGATTTCCATATCAACAAAATAACGCACATAACACTCACATTACGTCTTTTAGCTGATTCACGTTTTCATTAATGTAAAAAAAAAAAAAAAATGTTGTTTCAGATATTTCATTGTGCCACTTAGCTTTTTTAGTACTTTATAATTGTAGAACATTTTAGAAGCATGAATGGGGCTGTGTTTAGGAAACTAAAAGAAGAAGAAATGTCTGTGGCTTTCATATTTCATATTTTTATTGATTATAGTGATGCTCTTTATATAGAACACATCTGTATATGACATTTGTAATGTGAAAACGTAACACTAAGAATGTAGCTTGTTTTACAACTTTTTCTAATATTTAATCATCTCCTATCCATTCATTTATAGACAAATCAGAATTGGCTGTGGGTTTTGATAAAACAGAAAAACGTTCAGCCAAACTCCCACTTTTTTTTACTGATGTCTGATAGGAGGCCCCATTTAAATCACTGACATTGTGTTTATTAGTCATGCATTTGTATGTGTAAATCCTCCTTTGCTTTTGTCAGATTGTTTGTTTTTTGATTTTAAAGCTTTATTTGTCCCGATTAATGTGAATGTGTCATTTACTGGTGTGGCGTTTGACACCAGCGGGCATCATAACTCTGTGGCGTTTAATGCAGTAATTATAAATAATTCTGTAAACATTCCAGTTTTTCCATATAGACACACTTGCATGGCAAGATCCTTTCAGTGCACCCTGGGATCTTTTGCCACCTTTTCCACTTAAGGAACCAGGGCTGATTTTTTGTTCCAAGGCCAAAGTTCATGGATCTTTACCCATTTCTGCTTTATAGTAGTATGTTTAACTGTGGTTCAGGAATCATTCAGTTGGGGTTGTCATACTGAACACTTACTGGTTGACAGCTTCACAGAATAATCACTGTTACTACAACCTGCTACTTAAAAAATCTTCTTTTGTCTAACAAGCGATTGCTAAACCTGTTTCCAGTAAAGCTGAATAGTTTTGTGATGCTTGCAGAGGCATGTCACTTGCGTCAATCTTCAAAAAACGGCTGTAAGCGCGAAATCCGCTTGGTCCAGTAATTCTAAAATTGTATTTGTACAAGACAAAATCTGTGTGTTCTCCATGTATTTTGCCACGTGTTAAAATGATGTAGCCATTGCAAAATATGTGTAATCACAGCTGTTATGTAACAAACATGGTTATTGCGGTGTAGAAAGAGCAAAAGCTCGTCCACAAACAACGTAGTTTTCATTTCACCCACTTTCAGAAGTGTTTAATTCCTCAAAACTAATGGGGACGCATTAGGACTTGAGCTCTATTTATCATCATTTATTATTAGAACAAGAATTCTATTAGTAGAATTAGTATTCTACAATACCCAGTGAGGGTGACGAGAGTAGAAGAGCAGAGCACATTACGCTGTCATATTGTCTTAACAATGGTGTCCCGCTGTGTTCCTGCCTGCCACTCCCTCTCTGTGACTTTTTGTTCCCAATGTAATCACTGCTAATCTGATTCTCACACAACTCCCCCAATCACTTCCAGTTTAAAAAAATAAATAAGAAGGACCAAAAAGCACAACTCTCTCCAAAAGTAACCAGCTTGGCACCTTTTGTTTACTGCATCTTTAATTTCAAAGGTTGGGTTCTGTTTCCTTTCTGCTCCCACTGGTTCTGGTTGTGTTCCTGCACAGGCCAAAGCTTGAGCTTTTCATTTCCATCACTGTCATTTATGATTAATAAATGCTCCTGTTATTTTCTTTTCTTTTCTTAACTGTTTGATGGAATGGACGAATGAATGGCTGTGGGATTTGACTTTGTAACACACTGATGCTGGGTTCTAAAGCTCAATCTGCATGCTTTCCCTTCTGTCACTGCTTTTTCCTGTTCTACGTCTCGAGCAAAGACCACAGTCATTTCAGGCACTGCTTCTTATTTCCCATATGAATGTATGTTTAAGTGACATTGAAAATGTGACACCATTTACCCACTAAATAATGCCACAAAATGGCATTTTTCTTTTAATCAACACAGTCACTGTAACTTTTTTTATGGTGTTAGGGCATTGTCTTGTGCATACAAACTCATGCACTTACACACACATGCACACGCACATACGCGCACAAACACACACCCACACTCCTTCATACTCTTTTTCCCACTTTTAAATTCACACACTCACTTATTCAGCATCTGTGGTTTTTCTATTGGCTTTCACTACTGACTTTTGAACCCTGTTTTATTTTTCTTATCTCTTTTCTCTTTATAAAACTATTTCAACTCTATAACACTGTATACAGCTGTGCTCTAGTGTCAATAAAGTTGGCCTTTATGAATTTGGGCTCAAGAATCTTTTATTAAAGATTGTTTCATTATCATCCTAGTTTGTAGCCCCTCCCCTCCCAGACTCGTGTCCATGTGTGCCGTTAGTGCATGAGTCAGGCTGTGTGATTGTGAATGCATGTATATACATTCAGTCTATACATACATTTGGCATGGTGTTTTTGATGCATGTGTAGCCTGTCTGGTGGTTGTCATGGCTCCCCACCATTGCACTGTATTGGGATGTGATGTGTGTGTATGTGTGTGTGCTGTCTCGAGCTGCTCTCTTGGCTGTTTTATTTAACATGGCTGCGCTGCAGACAGGGAGCACAGGAGGCGCTGTTGGGCAAGTACTGTGTTCACTCTCCTGGGTGTTAGGGATAGAGACTGGAGTGTAAGTGGGTATATACTTAAGCACTGCTAAATATTACACACACATTAATATACAAACAAAATATTCAGCTGTTTTGCACTGATTATGAATCAGAAGCTTGTATTTCTATAGGCAGACAGAGTCAGTGAACAGAACAGTGAGCACCATGAGATTCTTTCAAATATGTTAATTTATCCTAATCACTGGAGAAAGGCTGAGTGTTTAGACTTGTCTCTTTCTCTCCTTCCTTCCCATCTGGGTCTTTTATATCCACCATAGAAGCACCAGGTTTGTCCATGTCTCTGGTGAACGGTCATCGCCGTGCACATGACCTGAACGGCATGAGTTCGAGCCCGGATGATCAGCAGCCATCACCTCTCACGTCCCCGCTCCTGAACGACGCCAGCATTCTGCGCACAGATGATGAAGAGGAGAATAGGAGAAAGGTGGGAGAATAGTCACTTTTACTGCATTTACAGCCAGACTAAAAACTGTCTTGGGAGGTGATTTAGCAAGAATGCACATGGGTAACACATGTAGTGTTAGTTTAGAGATTTCATGAACAGGTAGGTCTGTAGATGCTGTTTGAAAACTTCAAAACTCTTTTACACCTAATCTCTAGCATTCACATCTGTAGAATATGTGTAAGGTTTACCATAGACAAAAATTTCCCTGTTCATGAGGGAAGTTGGAATGTGTCAGTAAACTGGGTCAGTATTTGATTCATAACTCAAATTCTAAACTTACCCAGAACTTATGTAACTCTATCCAATGTTGGAAATGGCAGTAAAAATAATTAGGGATGCTCTTTTATAAAGGTTTTGTAGTATTTTTCTATGATCAGGCCAAAACTGTAATTTCAATAATATATAACCAAAAGGCATAAGCGACATCTGAAAAGAACAAAATCATACAGATTTACAATTACAGCTTAATTTTTCAAAATACAATTCAAGCCGCCATTTTGAACAATTATTTTCCTTGTTATGCATTTGACTGTTCTTTACACATTATATCACAGAATTGGGTCAAAATTATAATGTGTGCTCTGTTTTGTGGGGAAAAAATCTTTGGAAAAAGCAACTTTCTGCCACATCTTTGTCATTACTAGATTAGCGTAAACCACCTAAAATCTGCCTTGATGTAAATCAGAATAGGAGCCAGGTGTCCGCTATTATCCCTTACACATAGTGTTGTGCATCTGCTCGAACTGGAGCATAACTCCACACACCGCAGCACTCTTGTGCAGACATGGCTGCCTTGGTTAAATAGAAAGTTGGTGAGAGACTAAACGTTAGGCGGTAGGATTTGGTTATAAATGTCTGTGTTGTGAAACCAATGAATTTGTGGTCGTATGTTACAGAGATTTCCGACGGACAAAGCTTACTTCATTGCCAAAGAGCTGCTCACCACAGAGAGAACTTACCTGAAGGATCTGGAGCTCATCACTTTGGTAATGACAGAATGAATCGTAGACTGTGTGTATGTTTTTGTGTGCTGTCTGGATGGACAAAGGCCTCATTGTTAAAATATGTCATGTCAATAACAGTCAGACGTGTCAGATGTTGGTCTCTGATGGGCTTCAGCAATCGCTGCCTGCTTCTCTTCACAGAGAATGTGTGCTGGTCCTCACTACTTATTATACAGGTTCAACACCACAGCACTATTGCGTTATTAAATCTGATTGCTCAGATTTAAATTTTCCTACAGTAAAATTCCTGTAATATATTTATTAGAAAAATTAAAAACATGTAATTGTTGTCATGGTGAAGTTCTCTGTTAAGACCTTTTTAAGACGGTAATCTCGCCACATGAGAGTCTACAGGACATGTAGACATGAGTCTTTTGTGCTTTCCAGCATCTCTAACATGACAAGCTGAATTTATTTTTTTGTCTTAGGTGAAAGAAAAGAACCAGTGAGGGAAAGACAGTTACAATGTAAGCAAATAAAAGAAACTAGCTTGTCTCACATGCCTTTCATTAGATTAAATGTAACTATAAAAGGATTAAGAAGCATTTTTTCATAGGTTTAAATTGCAAAAATAAAAAAGTATATAGGATTCGTATTGCAAAAGTAATGCGATGGTATCGTATCACGTTCTTTTATTATCGTCCGCTGTCACACTGGACTCACAGTGTTCAGTGCCAGTATCGATTCTGATCGGTGCATCTAATCTCTAAGCCTTGGTGAGGTGATAATAGGATCAGTTATCTGGAGCTATAGTGCTCTAGGGACAGAACTGATTGATTACTTATCAATCTCGTGCTCTGTTGGGGTTTCTGATTAGACCAGAGTTTAGTGTAGTAGCGTAAAGGACAGCTGTCTGGTAGCTCATCCATTCAAACACACTCTGAAGGATTAGTACACACACACACACGCACACACACACGTTCTAGCTCAACATCAAGTGTGATTTATGTGATGACCAGTATTTATAGTGTACCTGAAAACATTTTCACACCCTACTTGTGTTTGTTTGCTTGCTAATGTTGTAATGTCATATTTTTATAAATCTGGGAAAGGTAATGATTGTTGTCCTGTCGCATATCCCAAAGTGTTCCTTCCTTCATTTCTCTTATACCTCAACACTGAACTTATTGTAATGATATTTACATTTTATATTTTATATATGTAATGATATTTATATTGATTGTAATGATATTTACATTTAATGTACATTAACAAAACAAGTTTATCATCACTCACAATCCAGCAGCGCTTCCTCACTTTTAATAAGGCAAAAAACTTGTCAGGTTGCCATAAGCTGCACAGAACCATGTTCTCTGCCCTCAAATGTTTCCAGTGACAGAAAACATTGAACTTGTGTTCTCTTAATGTCACCATGTGCTGTCCACAGGGACTCCTTGTAGAATTGTGATGGAAACTTTCATTAAGCTTCACCAATTCAACAAACAGTTTTTTTCCTGATTAAATGCTAAACACTTTCCAAACAATTCTGTGAATTAGCTCTTACTATACAAATGATAGTGATTTTCTATGAGGTTTGTGTCGTTTTATATTTACTGTTTGTGTTGATAATGTATTAGGATTTATGGGGTGTTGGTTAAAAAGAAGAGGACAGATTTTCTATGCAGTGTTAACGTGTGTGTGTGTGTGTGTGTGTGTGTGTGTGTGTGTGTGTGTGTGTGTGTGTGTGTGTGTGTGTGTGTGTGTGTGTGTGTGTGTGTGTAGTCATTTCAGAGTGTACTGGCTAAAGAGGAGTGTGCTCCAGATTCTTTAAAGAACCTTTTGAAATCCAGCTTTGAACCGCTTCACACCTACCACTCTGAATTCCTTAAAGACCTGGAGCAGAGACTTGCACTGTGGTAAAAAACACTCACACACGCACACACAAACACACACAATTTTCTTGACTGAAGAATTAGTCTTTGTGAATGAACATCAATAAGGTGTTAAAACATGCGCGCACACACACACACGGTTTCCTTGGCAACCCCTTATCCCCAGTGGAAAAACCTGCTTGCCTCAGGGTCTGGGGTTTCCATGACACCCAGCACTGTCCAATTCGCACTGGTGACGTGACATGGTAGGCACTTTAAACTATACTGCCTTACTCACAATCACAGTCATCAGCAGCAGCAGTAGCATCATCATCACTACCATCATTCCCTTTTCTTAATCATACTCTGTCCCTGTCTAAGCCTGCCCTCCAGAATGATGTTGACCCTAATTGGCTGGTTGAAAATCAGGAGCTTTATAGATATTGCATTTACACATGCTCATAGATTCATGTGCTTTTATCATTTCACGTTTCTTGTTGGTTAACTGGTAGAGAGATTAAATTCACAGACACTGACACAAAGTCAACAGCGACACCTGCTGGTTATCCAGAGCAAGTCACATTAACGGTCACTGATTCAGGTGAAGTGTTTAAATCCCAACAACACTGTGTGTGTCTGTGCATGCAGGGAAGGCCGCTCAAATGCCCACATTAAGGGGGATTACCAGCGTATCGGGGACATCATGCTGAAAAACACCCAGGGACTGAAGGTAAAGTTCTTCCAGCATGTTCAGTCTTCTATTGTAATCATTAGGAGACTTTAAAATGGCATGTAGATTTGTTCTTAAGAGAATTAAACCATAAACTAAATGTCCTGTGTGCGACTGCTGCCTCTTAGCTGTTGACGGCTCAGCTGCAGAAGCACTCAGAGTGTGTGACCGAACTGGAGACGGCATGTCGTTCCTCCGGGCGGCTGGAAACTGTGTGTCGAGACTTTGAGCTGCAGAAAGTGTGCTACGTGCCCTTAAATGTGTTTATTCTGAGGCCACTGCACAGACTGCTGCATTATAAACAGATCCTGGAGAGACTCTGCAAACACTACCCTGCCACACACTCCGACTTCAGAGACTGCAGAGGTGAGCGAGGGGTCCATGTTAAAGATCACCAGCAAATCCAAATTCCCATGTGACCTAAAAAACCTGTAAATATACACAGTCATGTGTGAACTTTATTTACTTTTAAAGGGTGTATATATTCGAGATTTTATGGACGTGTAGCACAGCTGGATTTAGGGGTTTTATGAGGTTAGATGTCAGATTATTATTTTTTATATAGTTTTGTATGCATTCTATTGTCTTTTTTTAAATTCCACATGGTTCTTTATTGTCTTCTTAGTTCAAGCAACTAATACACATTTGCTCACTGTTTTTTTTTTATAACAGTAAGCTTGTATATTCTTGTGCTGATTCTGTGATGCTTGGAGATTGTTAGGGTTTTTTTTAGTAAGTTTAATATGAATATCTTTGAGCAACATAATGTTTTTATATAAGTAATGAATATTCCTTTCGCTTAAAAGTCTTAACAATTATTTATCAAAGCAAAAGCATTCCTGGGTGTTTGTTTTTGTTTTTTGTTTTTTTGCTTGTTTTTAAAGTTAGATTTAAAGTGATATGTTTTGAGAGATGCTGCTCTTATGTGATGAGAGTTTGCCCTTTATTTACAGCTGCACTGGCTGATGTGACCGAACTGGAGTCTGTGCTCCACTCCAGCATGCTGAAGACCGACAACTACCAGAGACTGCTGGAGCTGCAGAAGGATTTGATTGGGGTGGACAATCTGGCAACCCCAACGCGCGAGTTCATCAGACTGGGCTGTCTAAGCAAACTTTCTGGGAAAGGCTTGCAACAACGCATGTTCTTTTTGGTAAAACATAGTTACACACACACACCTTTTTTATACCCCTGTTAAAATGATTTTTGTGATGCAAAAAAATTCAACCAACCAGCTTTAAATCCTGTCATATCCTTTTTCACCTTTTATTGTGAAATTGCATGTTGTATATTAAAGTGGAAAAAGACAATAACAATCATTTTAGGGGAAAAATATAAGCAACGTTTTTATACATTTTTCTTTTTAAGTCTTCCCACCCCTAAACTAATACTTTGTTTAAGCACCTTTAGATTTGATTACAGCATTGAATCTTTTTTGAGAAAAAGTTGATAAGTTTGGCTTATCTACGTATATTTTCCAGTCTTTGCTCCAAAGGCATGTTAATGCTGTCAAATTGGTTGGGAATCACCTGTTCACAGCTCTCTTCAGATCACTCCACAGATGTACGATTGGATTTAGATCTGGACTGGCTGGTCCATTCCCAAACCTTGATCTTGTTTAGGTGAAGCTATTCATTTGTTAATTTGTGCGGGAAAGTGCAATTCCTCTTCATCTTAAGTGTTTTAGCATAAGCTTTAAGGTTTTGTGCCAGAAATGACCGGTATCTGGAGCTATTCATTATTATATAATCTATCCTGATTAAAGCCACTTCCAGCTCAAGAAAAGCAGCCTTATAACATGATGCTGCCACCTCCATGCTTCAGCGTGGCATGTAATGTTGTGCTGTGTTTTTATGGGCAAAACATTCAACTCTGGTTTCATCAGACCATAACCCATTATTCCACATGGTTTTGGGAGACTGGATTTATTCATTTATTTTTAACATTGGCCAAACTTGGGTGTCCCTTTTTTTTTTTTTTTTTTTTTTTTTTTTTTTTTTTTTTTTTTTTTTTTTTTGATTTATAAAAGCTTTCATATTGCTGCTCTCACCCGTAGCCCAGTCATATGAAGTATTGAAGAGATTATCGTCACTAATTATTCTTATAGGTGAGTAATGACTCTTGTCTGTTGTGTCTCAGTTTAGTGATGTGCTGCTGTACACAAGTCGGGGGATTACAGCGTCCAATCAGTTTAAAATACACGGCCAGCTTCCTCTTCGTGGAATGACAGTAAGGGCATTGTTCACTGTCTTGTACATCTACTCTGTATTCCAGCTATAGTTGCATAATGGCTATACTGCCCAGTATTTCTGATTAGTGATCTGATGAAGTGTGTGTGTGTGTGTGTGTGTGTGTGTGTGTGTGTGTGTGTGTTTTCACACAGATCAGGGAGAGTGAAGAGGAATGGGGAGTCCCTCACTGTTTCACACTGGTCACACCGCGAAAGTCAGTGGTGGTAGCAGCAAGGTAATATACAGAACACCAATCACTCAATCTGGCCAAGCACCATTATAACATTACAGACAACTAACCACAGAGTCGAGTTTTGCATCACTGCATTAGTTCAGCAGTATTGAAATACAGGCCCATGTGCATTGACATTTGACAACGCAGTCATGTGAACATATTGTTGGTTCTCTAATGTTAATTATGGTTAAGGGTGACAAGAAACCTGCTAATAAACAAAATGTATTCCTTGATTTAATAATTAGTAAGATAATGTAAACATAATGTTGCCTTCTAAATCATATTCCACCAGGACTCACTTGATCCTGTATTTGCTTCACTCCAGCAAAGACAGTTAGCAGATCTGTTTGTATTTATTGCTGCATCTCTCTCTCTCTCTCTCTCTCTCTCTATCTCTCTCTCTCTCAATTCAATTCAATTCACTGAGTTTTATTAGCATGACTGTGGTGTTTACAGTGTTTCCAAAGCAGGTAACTGATGTTATGCTCTCTCTGCCACACACACCTCCACCTTCTGTCTCTTTGACTCCCTATCTGTTTGTCTCTCTCTCTCCCTCTGTCTGTCTGTCTCACTTTCTTTCTCTTTATTTCTCTCTCTCTCTCTCTTTCTCTAGTTCTGTATCAGAGATGGAGAAATGGATGGAGGATTTAAAGATGGCCGTAGATCTAGCTGAAGACTCTAACGGACCATCAGTATGCCTGCTGTCCAACAGCAATGACGTCAGTAAGTACTGATCCCATCACATCACGCCGTAATTATTAGGCCAGAGAGATGGAGCGGTGTGTAGGACAGGCTGAACACTTACATGACAAAATGATGATAATCTCGTGCCAACCGAAGTCTCAGTTTTAAAGTGTAATTGCAGTGTGTTTTATCAGACAGGAAGAATGACCTGAAGACTGATTTACTGTGTTCATTATTTGATTGTCATGCTTGATGTGTTCAGTTCAGGTCTGAATTTGAAAGATTTGATATTAAGTTGAATTGTATACAATTCCACTTTCATTTGATTTGCTTGTGTGATGAATCTGTTGGGGAATAAATGGTATCACTGAGCCACACAATGTCTTTAGGCAAGTGTGTGATGATTAAGAAATGCAGCCTGGACAGATTAACCTGGCTGTTATAAGTTTCCCGTACCTGTTAACTAGATTATCCTCATAACTTCATTCGGCTAATTGACTGCATTTTGAGGTAAGGGGAACCTTGTGTACATTCTTGACCAGCAAGTGGCTTGATCTACTTTTTGAGGTCAGTGTGTGCAGTGTAATGAATTGTGCTTTTTCCTGTGTATGTATATGCATGATTGTATGTGTGCATACATAATTGTGCAGGCGAATGTGTTGACGTAATGAAATGTTCTCAGAGTCTACAGGGGAGTGGGCCTCGGAGGTCGAGTCAGAGGATGACATGGCTGGGTCACGCACATCATTGGAACGCCATGGCAACAGCTCAGCACATCACCGTGGCAACACCATGGTTCATGTTTGCTGGCATCGCAACACCAGTGTTTCTATGCTGGACTTTAGCATAGCGACGGAGGTACCAGGCTCTCCACTGCCTAATCGCCTCTCTCTCTCCCCCCTCCTGTTGCCATGTGTATGTGTAATGTTTTGTTCTAGGTAGCAGTGGTGTCTCCTTTCTCTGCTCATTTTCCACTCCAGTGTCTCCTGCGGTCTCTTAACCCGTACACTGACTCTGTGTGTGTATTAACGCATGCCTCACTCACTCTCGCTTTCTTTCTCTTTCTGTCTGTCTGTCTGTCTGTTTGTATGTGTCTGTCTCGTTGGCTGTGTGTTGGCCCCATCCTCTCCCTCTGAATCCCTTTCTGTCTCTTTACCCCTGGCCTTCCCGTATGTGTGTGTAGAGTCTCGTGCTACAGTGAGTGTGTGTGTCACACGGGGGCAGGGAGCAGTGCCTGTGTCTGTAGTGTGCTGGTACAGAATGCAGAGTCTCTCCTTTACTGACTGCTGCATCAGTCTGGAGGTAACACACCCAGACTCAGACTGCCTCTTTCACCTAGAGCCTTCAGACTCTAGAACAGCTTAGCAAGTCCAAAAGCAGCTCCTGTTCTAACCCGCACACTCCAAACCACATTTACAGATAAACATGTTCATAGAAATTAATATATCATGGTAAAAACATGTAATGTGTATGTTATGTAGAACAATAGCATGCTAGTCAGGTAACATTTTGCAAAAAATCAACATGTCTCACCTGTAGTAACACACACAAGTGCTTTGATGAATAGTTTTTTATGTCATGTATCTGGAAATAAAGTGGAGAATGGTACTGATAAATACTTAACAGTTTGAATGCGAACCGGATAAAGCACCGGTTAGTCCACAATGCATCAATTTTTCCAAAACATCGGCTTAATCAGGCACACAATTTACTATCGCTTGAAATACAGCAGCAGAAAAAAACACAGATGTTTGAGGTGAACATTAAATGAAGCTTTAATACTGTAGTTGCATGATTTTCTGCATTAAACTGCTCCCACATGAAGTGCACTGGTGTTCCTAATAAAGTGGTCAGTGTTTGTTGTTTAACATTAGGAGCAGAATCAGCACCTTTATTTTTAATCCAAATTTGCTGATAAATGAAGATTGGAGTTGCAAGAAAGGCTTAAAATGAAGCAGAGTTATACCTGCCTTTTGTTTTTCTTCTAAAAGCATGTAGTCTTGTGCATCCAGTGGCTCTTGATAGACCTTCTTAAACATCTCAAATTATGTAACTTAATATTATTAAAACTGACTAACCCCTGACACATGGTAAATGTGCAGTACGGCATTGAGCCTCACTGGCTTTGAACTTGTTGGCTGGAGGGTAGTGTGTGAGGTTGAAGACTTGAAGTAGGTTGTACAGTAAATGCTCTGGGATTCAAAAGGTTTAACTGGGAATTATAGACGATTGTCTACCACAACACTGACACTACATGATGTCGTTTGACTCGCACACTATTACTGACCTGTAACAAATACTCACACCCACGCACACATTGAGCTCTCACTTTATTGTTTTCTAGAACCAGCTGTCTGGGAACCTGCTACGGAAATTTAAAAACAGTAATGGCTGGCAGAAGCTCTGGGTGGTTTTCACCAACTTCAGCTTGTTCTTCTACAAAACACACCAGGTGATTTTACACACACGCACACACACACACACACACACACACACACACACAGAGACAACTATTTACACTATAAATGTCTGGTGTACTGGTGGAATGTCTGAGGTGTGTTATATAAAGTATGATTTCTCTCTCTCTCTCTCTCTCTCTCTCTCTCTCTCTCTCTCTCTCTCTCTCTCTCTCTCTCTCAGGATGAGTACCCACTAGCCAGTCTGCCACTGCTGGGTTATTCAGTAACCGTTCCAGCCGAGTCAGAAAACATCCACAAGGACTATGTGTTCAAACTCCACTTCAAATCCCACATCTATTATTTCAGATCAGAGAGCGAGTACTCCTTTGAGCGGTAAGCTGTGTGTGTTAACATACTAGTAACCATATATATTTTAAACAGTATAGTCTGACCTATATTTCGGTTTGCATTGTTTGTCATGTGCAGGTGGATGGAGGTGATTCGCAGTGCCACCATCTCATCCAGCAGAATCCGTTATCTCAACCGCAAAGAGCCCTATTGAGCCCGACAGCCTTGGGGAGCAATCGTGTGTGTGTGTGTGTACAAGTGTAATCTGATCTTGAGGATCAGTTTGTGTTATCTCTTTAAAACAGAATCACCTTTTGTGACATTAACGTTTTTTCTATCATAATTTTACACACCATAAGACATTTTTTGATCATGTCTGACCGTCTCTTGGAGAGTCCTGGTGCTTTTTTTTAATGGTGACATGTCTGCTGCACATCGTATTTTTCTGCATATCCGCTTTTTTCTGCATTTTTCCTGCATTTTTACTGGGCTGTTTTGCCTCTTTTATAGAATCTCATTTTATATACTATTATTAATTATCTATCTTTGTGCACTCTGTTTGCCATAGCTGTCACTTGTTATTTCATAACGGAGGCCTATCAATACCGGTGCCCTGATTTTTTTTTTTTTTTAAGTACGTTCATGTATGTTTTATTTCTGTGAAATTGATCATTTTTATTAACAGACCTCTTGGAACCCATTTGTTTATGTGCCATTTCGGATGTATTTCATCTAAATACAGATTCAATTTATTGAAAAGAGCCTTCGTACATTATGTTTTAGAGAGGTTTTTAAAAAATCTAGGCTTTTAACATTATTCAACAATTTGTTTGGATGTAATTTGTTAAATTGAAGAATTTATAAACTAGAAGTTTTCACAAGAAGAGAAAAGGTACATCGAAACTTATTGTATGGATTTATTTCATTAAATTAGTGTTGATAATGACATTTTCTTAATTCAGGGTTGTTAAATCTTGCTGCCATTTTAGGAAATAAAATCATATTCTTTAAGCTACAGTATAGATAAAATAGCCATGCTTCACTTTCAACAATTAGACACTATATTATATGAAGAATGCCATTGAGGAAGTAAAGCTTTAAAAAGTAGAATTATACATGATTTTGTAGTTTCATACATATTATTTACGCTCAGATGACAAGTCTGCATAAGAAGGTTTTGAGTTGTGGCTTATCTGTGAAGAAGATGGTGGTGGATGACGACTTTGGCAAGGCATGTCTAATAAATGTCTATTACTTTACTTTGGACAGAGGAAGAAATGTTTCATATTCCAGATTAATAAAAGAGAGAAACAGAGTGTTGTATGGTTATGTAAGCAATAAAAACACTTTTGAACATCCAGTATAATCTGTATTGTCTTATGTGGGTTTTTGTTTTCTGCATTTGGGCTGTGACATTGTGTTTACAGACACATCATAAATGTTTCTCAACTAAATGGGATGAATGGATTTTCCATTTAAGTGTTTTTTTTTGTTTTGTTTTTTTTTTACTTGTGCTTTGGCAAATCTAGGTCATTGTTATAATCTCACTTCTAACCTCTAGGTGGCAGCAGAATTAACTTGATTTAACGAAGGGTTGAAAATGTTCGGACTTCCTTAAGATAAAGCATATTGTGTGTTACTGTGGTCTCCAGCCCTTTTCCAGCAAGCACAGTGTAATGAAGCTTGTGGCTTCAGAAAAATCACACTTTCTGTTAAGTGTTTTACCAGATCTGTATGAGGATTAAGACTGGTTAATTCCCATGGATTTGACAATCTATTAAAGAGTGGTGATCTTACAAGCCACCTCTGATGTATCGAACACTTCTGTATAAGCACTTACACTAGAAACATAGGAACATGTTTGACAATATTGTAATGTACCAGTTATAAGAAGTATATTGGTTTAGAATTTGTCATTGATTTTTGTGACCCAGTTTTGTGTGTTTTGTGACTCATTCTTTCATCTTCAATTGCTGTGTTATCCTGGTCAGGGTCACCGCAGATCCAGAGCCTGATGCTGGTCTATAACAAGGCACCATGCACATACATCTGAACATGTGGAGAACATGTGAAACTCCACACAGATCTATGCTCAGGATCAAACCAAGGACACTGGAGCTGAGTGCTGCACCAGTGTGCTCCTATCTAGTTACTATTATGGTCATTACTAGTTAGATATAGACCATGGAGGCCATTATATGGATTGGTCCAAATTTCTTAGATGAAGTCATGTCTGAGATAACATTTAATCTGTTCCTTTCATGTATATTTTCACATTTGTCTTGCAAGTCACATCACCTTTGTGAAATTGTAGTAATTGAGGATGTAATTTAAGCTGTGAAACCGTAGAATAATTGAAGATGTAATATAAGCCGATAGAACTTATTTAGATTTCTTTCATGAATAAACAATGAGTATATGCCTATTTATGACTATTAAAAATATGTAAAATCTCCATTGTGTAGTTGTAATGTGTATCCCTTACTAATAAACAGGTGTTTTACAATAAGCGTGAATGGAGCATCCTACCCAGGGCCCCTAGCTGTTAGATCTCTCATTGGGCATGGATTAAAACATTTGCATGAAAAATACATGAAACTTCCTTTACATATAAATAGTGACCTATTGTAGTATGCAGGTTTGCAAATAGCCATGTGTACCTGTATATTTAAAATAGGCCAAATGTAAGCTGCTTTACTCTGGAGGAGGGGCTGTAAGGTTGCCCTGTCATAGAAACTGTTTCCACATCAGACAGGGTTTGAAACCTGCTCCCTGATTGTACACCTGTTAAAAGAATTACACCTACCAGCCCTGGGCATTTCCCAGGCTATGCTCCGGATCCCCTGTGAACATGATCAGGATACTGAAGCAGTTATGGAAAGTGAGTGTGTGTGTGTGCCTTGGGCAATATTTCCTTCCTGATTTTATAAAATTCCGCAGGAAGAGTATGAGGAGAATAATGGACACTGCTGTAAGTATAGGATATTCTGTAATATTAATCTGATATTATTATACACCATCATACATCAACCAACATCCAAAATCACTGACAGGTAAAGTGAAAACCATTAATTCTCTTGATACAATGGCTGTTAAGGGTTTGGATACTGTATATTATGTAGCACGTTAACATTCAGTACTCAAAGTTGATGTGTTGGAAGCAGGAGAAAAGAGCAAGTGTAAGGACCTGTGTGACTTTGACAAGGGCCAAGCCGTGGTGGCTAAATGACTGGGTCAGTGCATCTACAAATTAGCAGTTCTCGTGAGGTGTTCCCAGGATTCAGTTAGTTGGTTATGCAGTTGGTTGGCTAGTGCCTACCAAAAGTGGTCCAAGGAAGGACAACCGGTGAACCAGTGACCAGTGGTCCAATCTCCCAGAAGAGCTACAATACGTTCATGCTGACTGATAGAAAGACGTCAGGACACAGTGCATCACACCTTGCTGTGGATGGTGCTGCATAGTGCAGAGTCAAAGTGCCCATGCTGACCCTTGTCTACTATGGTTACATAAGCATCAGAACTGGTTCATGGAGCAATGGTGGCATGGCCTAATGAATCCCCCCCGCCAGTGGACAGCTGGAAAGAGATGGCACCAGGATGCACAATGGGATGGGAAGAACTCAAGCTGGCAGAGGCACAGTTGGACACAGACTCACCTACAAGGTTCACCCAGATATGGTGAGTTTGTGCCATATTCCCTCTCTTGGCACATCCGTATGCATTCATACACTCATTCACTTTTAGGGGCAATTGAGCACAGCCAATCTAACCTGTGGTACACATAGTGTAATGCAATCTCAGGATTGAACCAGCTTGCTGTCCTCCATCCATCTTCTGTACCACTTATTCTACACATTATTTTTCATGCATTGCAGTGTTGTATTCTAATAATAATATTCATCATATCACATTACATGATCAATGATCATATAGAACCAATGGTACATGGCGTTGCCTTTTTTCTGGAAGCTGTACGCATGCGCAAGATTATTTGACAGCGTCAGTATATGGGTTTCCGGGAAACAAGGATTTGCTGTTATCTGGCAACCCAAAGCAGTAGCTGTCGGGGCACGGTGCGCGGACCTTACGCATGAAGCAAGTAGTGGAGATGACGCGAGAGAATGCGCTGTTTTTGGACACTGGAGCAGTAGGAAAGCACAAACTCGAGTGAAGTTAATTACCAGTGTTGAGTGAGACAGTGAGTGTAGGATGAGCTTTAATCAGTTGGACACGGCGTGGATTATCAGGGACGTCCTGACTAGAAGCCCGAGTCGAGGCGCGCGCTCCAAATAGGGGGAGCTGGGAGGAAAAGCACGGGCGGATGGTGTGGAGTTGATTTCCCCCTTGCTTTAGAAGTACTCATTTGGGGACAAGTTTGTGGGAAAAAAATGTCTCTGCCGGGACACGCCGAGACCAGGAAATTTACCCGGGGGCTCGGAAAACCGGGAACAGCCGCCGAGCTGCGCCAGAGTGTGTCCGAGGCAGTGAGGAGCTCCGTGCTGGTGGTAAGGAGTATGTTTACATCTCTCTCTCTCTCTCTCTGTCCCCCCTCTGTCTCCATCTCTATCTCTGTCCCCTCTCTCTCTCTCTCTCTCTCTCTCTCTCTCTCTCTCTCTCTCTCTCTCTCTCTTTCATTCTCTCTCTCTCTCTGTCCCCCCTCTGTCTCCATCTCTATCTCTGTCCCCTCTCTGTCTCTGTCTCTCTCTCTCTCTCTCTCTCTCTCTTTCATTCTCTCTCTCTCTCTCTCTCTCTCTCTCTCTCTCTCTCTCTCTCTCTCTCTCCCCCCCTCTGTCTCTACCCCCCCCCCCCTTTTATTCACTCACTCTCACTCTCTCTATCTCTCTATCTCTCTCTCTCTCTCCCCCCCCTCTGTCTCTACCCCCCCCCCTTTTATTCACTCACTCTCACTCTCTCTCTGACCAGTGTGTTGAGGAATAAAGTAATTCCTGGCCACACTGTCATTTTATACAAACTGTTATTGCTATCAAGTTTTTTTCACAGCAACCACCAGATTGTGCTTTTGCCCCTGAGCAGCTGTGAACTTCTTCTACAATGTGTAATGTTTATCAGTGTTTATTTTACCATCCGCTCACTGGCAGTGACTGTTTAGCTGCTAGACCATCTATTCCTCTCTTTTTTATTATTATTATTTTGCATTGCCACACACAAACTGCAGTACTTAATATAGATCAGACATTATGCATCCAGTACAGAAACATACATGAGACTCTACAAGGTGTACATATGTTCTCATATGAATGTACCTGTATTTGACCAAAGAAATAGCATTCCTTGTATCAGTAATGCACTTTCATTGTTGTATTTGTTTGATTTCAAGACCAGTTAAGTGCAAGGGGCTATAGGAGTGAAACTGGCTTATCTCATGAGGTGCTGTGTTATAATGTGTGACATTTCCAACAATATAAAAGGATTGTCCAAGCCTGCATCAATATTTGCTGTTGTGCAACTAATCTGCGGTTACTGTATCTGTATCCTTTGTCCCCTAGAAGGAATTTTCTTCATTACAGCGATGATCACAAGCCTGCTATAAAGTATTGTGATTCACCCTTCAGATTCTGCCTCTAAGGAGCAGAAACAGAAGAACATTTCCAGCTTAATGGTAGAGTTTGAATCTCTCATTGGTCTGAAAGCTGTGGTCTTATTTTGGTCTTTTATAGTAATTAGTGGTACAGTTAGACTGCTGTGAGACTTTAGGGCAGTGAAGTTGCACTTGTCTGATAGACCCAAGTCTGTGTTTGGTTAGTATGGTAGCCGTGTGTGTGTGTGTGTGTGTGTGTGTGTGTGTGTGTGTGTGTGTGTGTGTGTGTGTGTGTGTGTGTGTGTGTGTGAGAGTGTAGGGCCAGCCCTGACCTTGGTGGTCCTCTGGGCAAGATTTGCAGCAATGTTCTCTTCTAAAGTGAGCCATTAGTTGAGAGATATAAGCCTTGTGTGTAACTTGTTCTAACATAGCAAATGAAAGAACTGGATAATATCAGCTGACCTCTCTGTATCTCCTGTTTTGACTCGTACATAAGGCTATACTTTTTTCCCTGAATGAAATGGATCTAATATTAAACTCAAAGAATTATGGATGTAATTAATGAGGATTTGAAGATGCATGCAAGTGTTGAGGATGCAGAAGATAGGGATAGGTGGAGAGAGATGATTCGCTGTGGCGACCCCTGAAGGGAAAAGCTGAAAGAAGAAGAAGATTAAACTCAAAGAATCTTTCCTAAGAATCTAGGAACTCACAAGGAAGAGATGTAAGTGTTTACTGAGCAACAGAAATCAGCTAGATGAATCGATTAGATGAATGCATATTAAAGTACAGGTTTGTTCTGAATGTTTACAAGTGTAGCTGGATTTGTAAAAATAAAAGTAGAACCAAACTAGATAAATACTATAACTAATATAACTAAATATAAGGGAGTTTTAGTCACAGACACTACTGCACTGTTCTGTTGACAAGCTACATTTGTTCACACTGACCTGTATCAGACACTAAAGTGAACTTGCATGGAGGTGTGTATTGCTTCTCAGTGGCAAAAAAACCTAAAAGTTTATCATTGAAACATCTGTGTATATCCTTGTGTTGTCCTGTATGGGGTTCAGATGTCTCTAACAGGTTGCCAAGTTACAGAAATGGACACCATCCAGGGCCATTGTCAGAGAAATGGAATCCTTGGAAACAACACACACACACACACACACACACACACACACACACACACAAATACACTTGATGCCGCTTCTCTGTATGATTAATTTATCCTCCCAAACTACAGAGAGTGGCTGCTGGATAGGACAGAGGTACTTCAGGGTCAGAGGGAAAAGTACATCTTTAATGACCGTCTCGATCAAACTACCTGTTCTACTGCACTGCAAGTTTCTGCTGCAATAGCAGATGAAACACTGGCATTGGGAATGGACATACCAAACCATCACAGCTCTGTTTTCACTTACTGGGCCAGGCCTGAGCTTGCGCAGAAGTACCATAGGGTAAACAGAACACAGTAAGTTAGTCGAGTAGTGTATTTACTCTTCGAAGACCATACTGAAGACCCTCAGTGGGCTGAGAAAATGTGTGTGACTGAGGTTAGCTGACATGCACACATACACTCCAACATGAAACATGTAAATACACAATGAGTGAAACACGTCTCTGTGCCAGAAGAAGAAAAGCCAGATTGTGGAGGGCTTCTTCTGAATGGAGCTCAATTGTGGGCCTAGAAGCATGCAAACACAAACGCATTGTGTGGTTCCTCTGTCCCGGCCATTGTGCTGGAGCATCTATTAAGAACTCTGCGAGGCCGGCCTGTTGAGTGTTGCAGTGCACAAACATGAAGGGCGGGAGGGTGATCTTCATTCACATCATGAGTTTAATAGATAGATCGATTAATCTAGGAGAGATAGTAGAGCTACAGTGTGGGTCTGTTTGACAGAATAATCTGCAGGTTCCTTTAATCGGTCAACTGAAAAACCTGACGAGTGCAGCATCAGAGGTAGTACAACATAGCTGTGGACTAATAAACTTTCTTTCTTTCTTTCTTTCTTTCTTTCTTTCTTTCTTTCTTTCTTTCTTTCTTTCTTTCTTTCTTTCTTTCTTTCTTTCTTTCTTTCTTTCTTTCTATGCATACATCGGCCTTCTTCTGACACCGTAAAATATCATGATGTGCAAGTGAACTGGAACTTTCATAGGAAACAACAGGGGCAGTTCTAGGATTTCATCTTTAGGGTGTTTTGCCCTCAGTGAGAATTTAAAACAAGAAGAGTTTTATATTATATATTATATGACTACATAATAAGCCAAAAGTTATGGTATTATTTAAAATGGCAAAAGTGGACACCAAAATTTTATGCATGATGTAATGATGCCAGTTTTGAATCAAATCAGTTCATGTATGTGTGCATTCTCTACAAACAGTGTGTCCAGGGAATGCAGTCATTAATACAAAAATATTCACAAAGACCAAATCAATGAATGTTATTTTTATTTAGTATTGAATGTATTGTTTGCATTAATATTTTGTTTGTGCTATCAACTCTGGTAATAAGAATAGTGAAATTTCACTTTTGGTTGCCGTCTTTACTTCTTTCCGCCGATTAACGTTATAGATAAACGCCTCCAGCTCTGACTGCGCGTGCACGCTGCGCGTACCTGTACTTCTCTGTTCAAATAAAGCAGACAGCTCATGATGCACTTTTGAAAGACTACACCGCACGTGCGTAAAAGCAAAGTAAAACAAATCGCTCTTGGATCAAACTGATAAATAATTTTCTTTCCCATCGGCGACATGTCCTGCATATTAACGTAATTTTTATTGTTTGTTTATGAAAGTAAAAATTATACTTTTAGTTTTAGGGTGGCTGAGATCACAGACGGGGGGCTGAAGCCACCCTAAAAAAGGTCTAGAACCGCCCCTGGGAAACAAATATATATGTACTGTACATTAAGCATGGAATTTCAGTGCTAGATAAATTTCTTTAGTAAGCATAAATTCTTTACTAAGACCATAAATGGTTAATAGTGACAACTCCTGAATTTTATTTAGTTATGTAAAATACAATTTTGTGCTAACTTTTCCAACATCAACTAGCATTTCTATCAAAATAAATCCCTGAGCCTTCTGTATAATTGGCAAAAGTCAAAAGTGTTGACATTGGTAAAAAGGTGACTGACAGACAGACAGACAGACAGACAGACAGACAGACAGACAGACAGACGGATTAAGTTATTGATCATTGAGGAAATTCAATTAAAACTGCATATTAAATTTCATAGTATTTTCTTTTTCTTTTATAAAGTTATTGCTACAATTCTACATGATTATCTCAGACTATGACTATTTAATCAGTCTGTTAGAGTATTTAGGCATTCTAGATCTATAACCGCTTTGACTTGGGTCTGTGTGTCAACAGAATTAACTCTATGTTGTTGTTGTCCTTCGGTTTCTCCCTGTTCAGGGTCGCTACAGCAGACCATCCGATCCACACACTTTCATTTTGACACAGGTTTTAAACTGGATGCATTTCCTCACACAACCCTTCTATTTTATCTGGGCTTGGGACTGGCTGTGAAAGTTAACCTTGCCTGGCCATCAAACCCAAGCCATAGCGGTGAGTGGACAGGATGCTGCCGCTGCATCAGCAGGGACCCAGAATCAACTCTGTATTTATTTTTATTATAAAAAAGATTTTAAAAAGAAAATCTCTTCGATTTTGCTAATTTATATATAGTATAGTAGTGTTTCCATTAGTGTTGCTTCAGAGACAAGCCTTTTTGCTCTAAATTTCTTTTCTTGTGATTCTCTCTCACTTCAGGTTTAGGTACGTATTTAGTGTAGCTCTAGCTGTTCATTAGACTTGTTTACCACGTAACATATAGCAGCCCTTCGATCAAATTTTAACTAAATATATCATTACAAAGAACCTTCTAGCCTGTTTAAAATATAAACTGTGGCAGCTGCTAATAAGCTCTGACCATTACTGCCTGAAAGGTTCTGTCATTTGACTCTGATGGTAATCTAACTAGACTGAGATCTTTCTTTCTGATCTATGCCTTTAGCAAGCAAAGCTGCTTCACTTTAAAACACAAAATTTGCTGCACATTCTTCCTGTGTTTTATCAGAGTGGTCGAATCTCTCTCCTGTATATAATCTAGCTTGCCACTACAAATGCTGGAGCTGCTGTTAGAGGTTGAACTCTACATGCCATTAAAGGGTGGTTTCACCAAATGTTCTTATAATGAGACTAGAGTTGGAGGGTAAGAAGGACATATGTTTTCTATGGCAGGCTGCCCATGCAGCGTTGTGAAATTCCTGGGTTTTTTCCCCTCCATTACATCAGACTGTTTAGGTAGAAGTCAGGCTTTCTTTCGGTATCTTTATAGTGGATAGCAAATATTGACTTTAACCCATGGATCTTTCTCTGCACAGCAGTGACACTGAACATCTTTTTAAATAATTCAACGTGATGTCAGTTTATTATTTATCTCCACAACATTAGGATGATAACATGGCTGAACTCAAATGGCAAAAATAAATTGCTTTTATACAGTGTAACTGCTTTATCCAGGTCAGATAACACAACGTTTGTCCATCACTTATCATAGGCTATATTGTTTATATAGCTATAAAACTGATTTAAATATGAACTGATGAAAATACAGCTCCTGAATTAGACGATACAACGTAAAACATAGTGTCATTTATAAGGATGTAGCAAAACAAAAGGAAATTCAAGAGGGAAAAATAGAAATATCACTAAAGATTTACAGTGTGCGGTTTGAGTTACAGCAGGGGCAAATCAAA
Organism: Tachysurus fulvidraco; assembly: GCF_022655615.1. NCBI lineage: Eukaryota > Metazoa > Chordata > Actinopteri > Siluriformes > Bagridae > Tachysurus > Tachysurus fulvidraco. The sequence goes on from NC_062523.1 coordinate 14,191,646, forward strand.
TACCACCCAAGACATCGTCAGTGTTTTTGGGTGACCCTGAAAATGTCTAATCAAATAAGACTGTAATCAAATTACAGCACTGAGGCGAGATGCGAGATCACGTCTTGGTACAAAAAAATGTTTAGCAGAAGTTTACGTTGTTTAAGTTGTTGTTATTATTATTGTTATTATACATACAATGCGGACGATCATCTCACTGTAAGTACTGTAGTCTGACCAAATGTCCTGTTTCATCAGTACGGTAAGCCAAATCGAAATGGAATACTCTGTTTATGTAAATGAGTATTGATCATTTACTTAGCAAAGACTGATGAGTCAGCACTTTTAACCAGCTAAAGGCTAAGTGATTTGGTTGCTGCAGTTTGCAGAGTGAATGTGGATGTACAGGGTGATGTAAAATGGTCTGTAATCTTCTCATTGCTGGGGTTTCACATCGACATGTAAGTAGAAGGAAGAGTCAGACCAGTTGTGTAACTGCAATCAATTATATGCAGTACAGCAAGTTAGCTAATGGGGTTTGTATCGTTCTCCTGAAAAAAACAAAAAACAAACCAGAAATAATTAGTTTTCCGGTGCTTGTCTGTGCCCAGACATGTGTTTGTACTGCAGGCTTTTATCTCGGTACTGGGCCTGTAAACACCAGCTTGAACATGGGCTTGCATGTCAGTGTGTACTCACATGTTCCTATGCAGTCATGATCAAGCAACTCATTCAAACATGATTTGTCATCATTACACTCCCTTGTTTTCTGTTAGTCAGCATGCAAGAGGAAATGTACTTGTAGCAGGAACAGGACTGAGCACGGTCTGAATTCTTGTGTGCTGCCTTACAGTAAAAGAATTATAATGTATAAAATATAAAAACTTTGTCTTATAATGCCTTTTAAAAAGCATTCTTGATGCATACACACACACATTCACAAGCCAGCTTGCTACTTTGTAAATTGAATTTCTGTATTCAGAAGGAGTGGCAGGAATCTGGGTTTCTGTCTTGCACCTGCTGTTACTCGCATGTCATGTCCCCTACTCACCTTATTGCATTAGTATTTCAGATGAAAGCTCTGTGTGTGTGTATGTGTGTGCGTGCGTGCGTGTGTGAAACATAGAAAAGAAACATCTAACAGAGAAGACATTGTCTTTGCCGTAATGTAATTAAATGTCCAGTGACCAAGTGTCCAGTGACATTACCCCAGTGACATCACCGTGTACTGCCTAGCTTGAAAAAGGACCAGATGCAGTAATACATCACCTGTTACATGTCCGTGTGAGCTCACAGAGCGACCGTCACACTGCTATAGCACCGTTCACTCTGCATGTGTGTTTAATAGTGTAGCTGGTGTGTGTGTGTGTGTGTGTTTTCAGCCACAGTTGATTAATCAGTAGCCAGACACTGAGTTCACACAGCACAGTGATTACTTCCGTCCTATTAATGATTATGTTCATAACATTCAGTAAGAAAGGACCGAGAGCTTCTCTGTAAGTTGGTAAGCTTGACCTTACCAGCTTTATGACATGAAATAAATGTCTATAAAACAGTAATGTTCTCTCCTTCATTGCCGGCTGTATTATTAGCAGCAGCTATATTGTTCAGGTCATTAGTAGCATTTGTATTGTCATGTCTAGGACACCAAAGTAATACTAATTTTTTAAACCTTTGTTCTAATTGTGTCAATGAACAAAGCACATTATTTGTCTCAAGTTTTTAAGCCTACACTTTAAAAGGTCCTCTGACATTTCTCCCTCGTTTCGGCTGACATCCTTGACCTTTAACTTGTACTGTAGGTGGTTTCATCCTTGCATAGAGTAAGCACATGGACTGTAGTATGTCATTTAGGAAGCAGTGTGGATCTAGCACTGTCACAACTCATCTACAGCTTTCAGCATTGCACTTCGAATGAATATGGAACTGTATGGATTGATATAGTGACCGAACACTAGCCAACCAATAAACGCTCGTTCCTGTGCAAGCTGCTGAATCCAAACATGGTCACACACTAGCACAATGAACAGTAGCTAATTTTCTCTTGGGGAAAATCAGAAAAACTGATCAGTGATCTGTTACTTTACCACCGGAAATTTTATACAAAACATTTGTTTCTATTTTTCGTTTGTTGTCAGTTTCACCTGGACTTCAGGCTTCTGCTTTACAATCATTTATTGAATTATTCAGTCAAAGTCTTGTGGGTCACTTCTCTTTGTAATGGCTATAAATTCCTAGTCATATTAGAATTTTCTGGAAACAAAGTGCTGGGATGGTAATCGATACAGTAATTTGAATTTGGTTCCTATTTTGCAAATAGAAATATTATAATACAATAATAATAGTAATAGAAATATTACATAGCCCTATTTAACATTACTGGATTGCTAGGTTGTAAACTAAATAATCTAACTAATCTCTAAACTCGACCATTATTAATATGATATCCCTCCTGGATTAATTAATGACTAATGTCGAGTAGGGCAGACTGTATTGTAAGACGCAGCCTATATGCATCCATGCTGATGGAATAGCTATCCTTATTGAGTTTCCACATAAAACCCATTTGTTATAATTATCTTTCATCAAAGCCTGGAAACAGCCCTGCAATTTCCTTTCTACTGTTCTGTAATATGGCTTTTATTGAGGGCATGGCAATGAAGTCTTGTAATTGAATAGCACCAAATTATCCATAAAGCATAAAAGAAATGGTTTCGAATATATTTCTGTCACCCAAAGGTTGAAAAGGATTGTATACTACAAACTCCTTTCTTTGCCATAGCGATACAAAGAAATATCATTTTAGAAATATCTGTGTAGCTGTAATATAGAGCTTTGCATTTAGAAGCTTGGCATTCGGAGTATTTATTTCTTGTCTCCTCCATGCAGCAGATATCTAATTTCCATAGGACGGAAAAAACAGATGGAAAGAGCAATCAAAGCTAGTATGAAACTGTATGAAAATAAATAGTATTTCAGATGAAACCACAGGAATATTTATTTTCTCATCACGCTTTGTCATTATCACAACTATAGCCAAATGTTTTTTGAAAAGCAGAAAGCCTGCTTCCTAATAACTACTTAAGCACATGAGGCACTTAAAACGGCTTTAAAGAGACAGACGCGGTTAATGGAAATGGCTTTAAGGGATTGCTCTTTTGCGATTCTGGAGTAAAACATACTCTTAAATCAGCCCGTAAATATTCAGCTATGGATTCCAGGTTCCCAAAAGGAATCGACCCAAAAAGCTGTCCGTTTCCTTCTTAGCCTTCTTGTCTGCTTGTTCTCATTGTCATCATCAGACCAGATCTTGATGCCAGTACAGAACGTCTTGCCTGCTGTCCAGCCTGTTTAATCAGCACTGATGATAAAAACACTTTAACCTCAATATAGACTTCAAAGCCACCTCAGTCTGTAGCTTTTGTGTCAATGTGGAAAATCTGTCTTTCTCCATTTTGAGCCATCTAAACTCCTGACCTGTGAGAGAATCCACCAGACATACACGCACACACACACACACACACACACACACACACACACACACACACACACACACACACACACACACACACACACACACACACACACACACACACAGGCTATTGTTCCAGCCAAACCTCAGTGCCAAATTAAATGATGTTAAGAGCCAAGCAGACAGCTACAGTTCTGACTTTACAGCCCAACAGAATCAACTTCAGGAACATTCTTAAGAATACCAAACAGTTTAGCATTAAATTCTGAGATAATCCTATTCTGTGATAAATCTACCAAATAAAGTGAATCTAGACCTCTGTGACATTATTCCTACTCTTCTGTCTCTCTTCTGTACAATCGGTTAGATGAAATTTTGTCAGATGTCGAATGTATCGTAAACCTTAATAATAATGATAATCCTAATTCCATTCATATCTCTGATCATGTATACTGATAGATTTTGAAGTGTATTTTTTTCTCAATCATCTCATATTTAAGTGTGTGTGTGTGTGTGTGTGTGTGTGTGTGTGTGTGTGTGTGTGTGTGTGTGTGTAAATGTGTGTTTATGTACAGTGGGAACGGTGGTACAATGCTTCATTGATTTCTGTGTAGCTCAAGGCAGGATTTCTAACCGTGGCCCTTGTGAGTAATCGTTGTTATGTAAATCTGTTCAGTAAAGCCCCAGAAATCTGAATGAAATACAAATAATTCATAATACAAATGAGTGATTCAAGGAAGGATGCAGTCACAAACAGTTGCTAGTATTTATTGCAGTGTATTCCAAAATGTTTTGTATATGAATATTCATACAGCACTTTTTATTCCAAACCTTGCTTAAAATCTGGTCTTGTGTATCTTCAAGCTTTATTCACCATTATATGATTATTTACTCCACCATATCTAAATAGTATGATATCTAATAAAGTCTGAGCAGGACAGAGCCATGTTCTCCAAAGCACTCTGAAACAGGAAGCACCCAGGCTTTCCTGTCGCTCTCACCCCCCGTCCTTCTCTCTCTGTCTTTCTCCTGCTGGCCGATACAGTTGGATTGTTATAGTTCAGGAGGGACGTTACCATAACAAACCCTTTTATGCAGTTTAATGGTGTGTTCCTGTTCACAAGTGCACTGGTTTCCTTCTCACTGTCTTTATAAACACACATATCCCATCACATTATATGGGGATGTGGTAGCCCAGTGGCTAAAGGCATTGGATTACCAATGGGAAGGTTGTGAGTTCGATTCCCATGTCTACCAGTTTTCCACTGCTGTGCCCCTGTGCAAGGCCTTTAACCCTCAATTGTTTTGTTGTATAAAGTGAAAAATGATGGTAAATACCTGAAAAAAAATCACTCTTATTTACATCATGCTCATACTGAAATCATTTTATATATAAATATAAACTTTTGTTATATATACTGTGTCATCCATCTGGGATGTTCATTAGGGATCGAAATTCACATCTAGGTTTCTGTGAAGCTGCTTGTAGGTCTTGTTGTGAAGGTGCTATTCATATGAACCTGAGCTTTCCAGTTTGTAGCGATTATAGCCGAGGAAGCTGGCTGAGCGAAATGTGTCCACAAGAAAAGGGATGAGAAATTACTGCATTTTATATCAGAAATGGGGTTTCTTGGTGCTTTCCCAATTTAAATGAGACAGTGGAATCATTGGGTGGAGTTGTTTATACATATGGAAAAAATACTTGGTTTCGTAACCTGGCATGAAGATGGAACAGATAATATTGAGAATGATTAGATCACTCGCGGCATTGTTACTCAAACACATTTTACTACTTTTGGTTCTGGGACACACCCAGTGTAGCAATTTATCATTCTGACATTAAGAGTGTAGGTCCAGGGCTGAGTCTAGTGCTGTATACCATTAGAGATGTGGCTCTGAGTGCTGAGTGAGAGGCATTTTGTTTTATATGAGCGTGTGAGCCTATAGTGGTCCAGTTGGAACTTATCTCTGAAATACATCAAAATGTTCAAGCCTGCAATTCCCAGACTGACTGATGTTCTAGCACACACACACACACACACGCACACACACACACACACACATATACACACACACACAAAGTTAGTCAAGCAGCATGTGGAAAGGCGAGTCTGTGATTAAGGTGTTATTTGTGTCCCACTGATATTACATACACAGTTAAACTATATGGCCAAAAGTATGTGGACACCCTCATAAGCTCAGGTGCCTCATACACACCCATTGCTAATAGGTGTATCATGTGCAACGCCATGCCATCTCCGTAGACCAGGGGTGTCCAGTCTTATCCAGAAAGGGCTTGTGTACTTGCAGGTTATCATTTTAATCAAGCAGAAGTCACACCTGATTCCACCTGTGTAATCAATTGGGCTTGGCTTTCAGTACACTAAGGTGTGGCTTCAGCTTGATCGGAATGAAAACCTGCAACCAAAGAGCCCTTTCCAGATAATATTGGACACCTCTGCTACAGACAAACACTGGAAGTCTTGCTGAAGAACTCTTTAGCTTTAAACGTGGTACTGTCTGTTTAATCAGAGTTCCAAACTGCCTCTGGAAGCAACATGAGCACAAGAACTGGGCATCAGCAGCTTCAGTAAATGTCTTTCTATGTCCAAGCAGCTGCATACAAGCCTAAGATCACCATGTTCAGTGTCAAACATCAGTTAAGTGGAATAAAGCACACCACCACTGGACTCCAGAGCTGTGGAAACACGTTCTCTTTAATGATCAATCACAACTCACTAACTGGCAGTCTGATGGACCAATCTGGGTTTTGGTGCATAGCAGGAGAACTCTACCTACTGGAAAGCGTTGTGCCATAGAGCAAAGTTTGTTAGATGGATAATAAGCTGGGTCGGCTTTTCAGTGTTTGGGCTCCTTAGATTCAATTAAAATTTTATGCTTCCAACCTCATGGCAACTGCTTGGTGGAGGCTATTTCCTGTTCCTGCATGACTGTTCTCCTGTCAGCTCGCTCCAGTAATGTCTTCTTCATGGCTTTTTCATCTTAGAAACAACAGCTCATCTCAACCCACTTGAACTAATTTAAAATGTAATAATTGAAATACTCCAAATATAATAATAATAATAATAACAATAATAATAATAATAATAATAATAATAATAATTTATTATTATTATTATTATTATTATTATTATTATTATTATTATTATTATTATTATTATTATTATTATTATTATTATTATTATTATTATTATTATTATAGTCCTGTGTGTATCCATTAATCAGCTATTGTTTGAAACCTCATATTCCTTCCATTATAGGTTATGACAAAAATACACATTTTTTTGGCTATTATTTGGAATGTCACATGTTCAGCAGGAAGTTACATCATCTGATTCAATCCGAAACAGCCTCATCCAAAACAATTCTTATTATTATTTCCATTGCTGCTGTGATGTTAACTGATTCATCTTTCATTTCTGAATGATTAATATCATGAATTCATGTTTTCTTGGTGTCTAACAGTACAGCAGGATATTATTCAAGTTCTGGCCTGTCTCAGAAACTGATTCACACACAGATCAGTAACATGGGGTGAATCCCTCATGCGCAGTTCACACATGGCTCGTCACTTCCTTGAGTCCTGACATTGACAGGAAATGGGTCATTGTTACTGTGGACCAATTTAGACTGTGTGTGAATGCGGTGATGAAAAATTGGCATTTGTTATGAAAGTGAGGTTTTACCTACAGTCTGTCTCAGCCCTAACTGTTCCTACAGAGCAGTTATGGAAGAAAAAGCTAAAATGCCAAAAGAAGTAACATTAATACGGGACATTTATGTCAGTCATGTGGCATCTTCCTTTGAAAACAAGCTATTTTTAGCCATAATTATTAATGAAAATGACTACGCTTTTGTGCTAAAGCAATTTTAAACATCACATTTATTATCTAGCCAAACATGCTAGTAAAATGTACTAGTGTACTGCTTAGCACATGTTCTGGTTGCCCAGGAAATGAACTGACTAGACTAAGAAGTAATAATTAATTAGAGATAATTAATAAACTCTCATTTATATATATAATATATATATATTCAGTTTGTAATATATGCACTTTACAGTTTTAGGGAAATAAATGGTTAAAATGTTCAAATTGTTAGAATGGAACAGCAATGTATTTTTTCTTGATGTTGATTTATTTATTAGTTAAAACCATAGAAGGGTGAAAAGGAACATATAATTTTGTTTCACTGGGGAATTATTTAATTGTTGCTGTCACTTCCGGGGGGCGTATGGGGTAGAAGAGAAGCACGAGGTATGCGCTAATGTCTGTACGAGTTGCAAGTACTTTTACATTTAGAAGTATTATGAAGTTAATTTTGATGTTCTTTGTTTAAAGAAGAAGATGTTAACCCTCACGTTTATTCCTCTTGAGTTAGAGAGGCCAATGAGGCATGTGTTTGTTAATTGCCTTTTTGTATGTACAGTAACTGTGTTTATTTAGAAGCAACCATTTTAAGTGTATATTCTTACTTGTTGAATGTGCACTTTATTTAAGTTGTGTACTGTATGTCCTTCCATAGTTCTGACGGCATTTGGGCATTTGGGCATTGTGGCATTTGGGCATTTTGTCATTATTGGCATTATTGAAACATAAGGCTACAAGACATGAAGACTTGTCCAAAATAAATGTCTGTTAAAAACCAAGAACGACCTGAGCCTTTTATTCAACTCGAGGGGAGTAACATCAAGTATTCTGTCAATAAAAAGTCAGCTAGTGATAATTTGGTTAGAACTCATGAAGTGGATAGTGGCTTTATTTTACCTTGATCATTCCCTCCAGGATTTAAATCGTCTCCAGAATTGGGCGGAGATACAAGATAAGACAGCATCACGAAACACATTCAGCCAAAGCACTCTATGATTCACGTGAGTCTAACATGAGTACAGCTATCATACACAGTAATTACATACGTGTCATCAGTGGTAGTAGTTTAAAAAGGTTTCACCAATTCAAGTGAATTTTCTGGTGAAAATTTTGCTAAATATTCCAGGTTGCATCACAATTTACAGCCAGATTAAGCATTTTTGGCCTAAATAATCACCAAGGAGAGTGACTCCCCAAGAGGAGGGACTGATTGGTCTACTGTATGTAAATGAAGTAACCACACACTTGTATCCGTGTTTCTGATTCTGAAACCAGTTCACTCTAATTTTATGCTTCTAGTACAAATACAGCATTCAGTAGATTCACACTACCGTAAAGTGTGATACATTTCAACAAAGGAACCAATATTTTGTTCGAGTCTATGAGGTTTATATGGTAAAAGTCTGATTTTCTTTCTCTGTTTGGTGAACCCACTCATCTCCTGAGCAGCTACGAATAAAAACTAACAACCCAGACACTAAATCTGCTTAGAGAGTTTTCAACCCATATAAATGTTCATACCTTCTACAAACTTGAGCAAACAAAGATCCAGACATCAAACAGCCGGGATGTAGCAAGAAGCCCTGATATTTGGATCAATCCCAGACAGGAAAGACAGAAAGATGTGAGAAGTCCTGTTTGAGAGCATGTATACTTCACACACACACACACACACACACACACACACACACACACACACACACACACACACACACACACACACACACACACACACACACACACACACACACACACACACACAAAAAGACATTTTGAAGTAAAAGCACAGCTTTTGAGGAAGAAGGATGTGCTGGTTTAACCCTGGATTACAACCGTAAAGAACAATATCTAGTCTGATTTAAGGAAAAAGAATGAGGGGAGAGTTTGCACTTTAAACGGAGTACAGGAAATCCTCTCAGGCCTGCTTTATTTTCATAGTCAGGGTTGTTTTCATCTTTGAAAGTTAAATGAAAAAGCTGCATATAGACTGTAGGTATGTAGTGAAGTAGTTACAGCTCCTGTGTGCACCCAAATTTGAGTAAAACTGAACATTTTGTTCTCCAAGTTATATTATTAACCTTACTTTCATGTAATACGTTTGAATGAGAACAAAGACAAAATTTTGTTCAGAAATTTCCCCAAATCTTTACACTCTTTTTATTTTTAAATTTTTGATTCTGACTGATTTCATAGAAGAAATCAGGCTTTGGGATTTGAAGCATAATCACTAACTTTGGGAAACGCTGCTATTTGTTCTAACTTGCCTGATCCAGTTAATCAGTTAATTAGAACCTTCCTGAATCTACATGGATATAAAAGCAAAGCAGAGTAAATAATAAAATGTATAGGACAGGAGTACAACAGGAGCAGTGAAGAGAGTCTTACGATGATGCAGTAGTTTATTTTGGTTGTTTATATCATCGATTATACATTAGACCATTATGGCAGTTATCGGTTTAGCAGCAGTTTAGCAGTTTCTAACGCAGACTGACTCCTTACTTTGATTTAAAATACATTTGAACAGTACAGACTTGCAGTTTAACTTATAGCTGTTTAGAACTGCTGAATATTTTCTAGCAAGCTTTTTGTCCTATGCTTCCAGCAGGAAGTGTAATATGCTACAGTAGATCACTCCTAGAGTTAAGATACAAGACAAAAACATAAACATCTGACATAAACATCACCTTGCAGTAAATTTCACCATATCTGTGATCGATTTTGTTTTCTGTCAATTGGATTGTTATTGATTGTATTATGTAGATTAGTAGTTATACTGTGAATGAGTTGTTACATAAATGTTAACATTAAAATCATATGAATCAACACCAATCGAGCATTCAGATTTGAGAATTCAGCAGGGCTGTGGTATAAAAAATACTAAATAAGTGTGTGTGTAAATACCAATTTGTGTGTGGTTGCAGATTTATTTGTGTTCGTGTGCTTCAGTGATGTGATGTTGCTGCTAATGTTTACTGTTTGTTTATCTACTTAAAGGTGCTGTGTGTGTGTGTGTGTGTGTGTGTGTGTGTGTGTGTGTGTGTGTGTGTGTGTGTGTGTGTGTGTGTGTGTGTGTGTGTGTGTGTGTGTGTGTGTGTGTGTGTGTGTTCTGTGCATGTTTGACAGATGTAGTAAAGTGCATTGTCCTCCAAGTAAGGGTGAATAAGCCAAATGTGTTTATACACAAAAGGGCCCCAGTTAACCCAAAGACAAAGTATTCTGAGGTTAACCACACAAACATAATCCTCTTACAGTCCTTCCACAAACATACTCACACACTAAACCATTTCCTGCAAAGCCTGCTGCAAAGAAAATGCTAAATGTTCTTGACCCTAATAAATGTAAATCCACTATTAGAGCTCTGGAAGCTGCCAGCACTCTTTACTTCTCCTCTTTACAAAATCAGGCTAGTTGCAACAAAGTGCTTCAGATCAGTTACTGTGAAAGTTTCACAAGTGGAAGAAAGATCTGCTCCTGTTCTTGCTCTGACATGTTTCATTAGCTTGGTTTAACACACTGTTTAGATTTGAAAGCCATTTTTGTGCAATTAAATTAGGTTAACTGAGGTTTTCAGTGATATGAACAGACAATGCAGTCTCAGCCGTGTCCATATGTACAAGTGAGGATTCACCAAAGAGCCTGTGTTTTTTCCTTGAACGGTTGTTTTCATTCTGCTGATGATTTGTAGTGTTGAAGTCTCAAAGTCTGCTCCTGGATTTGTTCAGCATAATGTCTCTGTGAGGTTGCTAGAATGTGATAGAGCTGACATTATTTCTGTCTCATCAATCAGCAGGAGCGGAAAAGAGCTTGTAGCAAGTTTCTCGAAAAGGACAGGTTGTGTAACATGTATGTTCTAGACAGGAAGGGTGTGTATACGTGTGTGTGTGTGTGTGTGTGTGTGTGTGTGTGTGTGTGTGTGTTTGATAGACAAGGATAAGCATCAGGACACAGTACCACAATGTCATACTCAGTTCCAGTTTGCTCTCTGCTCTCATCTCTCTACTCTCTGCTCTCGTCTCTCTTCTCTTGTCTCTCTGCTCTAGTCTCTTGTCTCTTGTCTCTCTGCTCTCATATCTCTACTCTCTGCTCTCGTCTCTTGTCTCTCATCTCTCTGCTCTTGTTTCTCTTCTGTTTCTCATCTCTTTGCTCTTGTCTCTCTGCTCTCGTTTCTCGTCTCTCGTTTCTCGTCTCTCTGCTCTCGTTTCTCATCTGTCTGCTCTCGTCTCTCTACTCTTG